>NW_006408579.1:1998741-2008342 GCF_000296735.1 Chrysochloris asiatica
TAACTAGGCCTGTATTAGGTTTCATCACCATGGGCATAAATAAAATTCCCACCCTCACAGATCCCCCCCCTTCAAAAAAGAAAGGAAAACTCTAGACTCAAATGGAAGAAAGAATGACAATTATATACAAACTCCTCCAGAAAATTAAAACAGGAGGGAATACTTCCTAATTCATTTTATGAAACCAGCATATAGTCAAGTGCAAGAAACGAAAACTAGAGGTATATACTTCAAGAACATGTGTAAAAAAATTATTTAAAAAATTTTAGCTAATCAAACAATATATAAAAAGGATCTGGGTGGAGACCTGGTTGGCCAGCAGTGTGGCAAGACCTGGGGACTCTTGGGCCCAGAGTCAGTGACATAGCCACAGAAGACCAGAGTGGAGAGTGAAGCATCCAGCTGATAAGAAAAGAGGGCATATGCACAAGAACACCCACACTTGCAGATAATACCCACTTGACCTAGCTTCAATGACTGGATGATCAGAGCGCAACTAGAAGAAGAATAAAGAAGAAAAAAAGAGTAATCTGATACAATTTGATGAACTTGACCTACATCTATGGATGCAGTAGCTCAAAAGAGGGAACAAATCTTTACAGCAAGGATCATTCCCACCCCCTCCATACACAGAGTTGTTGTTGTTGTTATGTGCCATCGAGTCGGTTCCAACCCATAGCGACCCTGTATAGGGTTTCCGAGGGTGTAAATCTTTACGGGAGTAGAAAGCCTCATCTTTCTCCCGCAGAGCAGCTGGTAGTTTCGAACCGCTGACCTTAAGGTTCGCAGCCCGATTCGTAACCACTACGCTGTAGACAGGGCTTTTTGGACACTGGCTATCCAAAATGGGGTGGGGGTGGGGGGACTACAAAGGCAAGAAGTGACTGACTTACAAGCTTTTAAGAGGGAGCCTAGATCCAGAGGGCGTGGAGGAGGGTAGAATCTCCACTGAGTAGTATCCAATCTGTCTAGGCAGGGCTGATGAAAGGAAATGGAGATAGGTCTCTTGTGATACAATAGTGAATAATTGTTATCAGGACTGATTGTGAGGGTTGTAAATATAAAGGTAGACATTTTGTGGCAAGGAGGGGAGTGACTAACTTTGCAGTCTAGGAACGAAAGTCCCTGGGACCATGAAGGGAGAAGAGTGGAGAGCAGGACCCTACCCAGAGAATCAGTGATCCCTGAGATGGAAGCAGAGATGATGACGTGGAGAGATAGAGCAGCTGGGGACTCTAGACCCAGAGAGGGAGAGAGGCTGTGTGCTGGGGGGGTGGGGGGTGGGGAGCGGGAGAGGACGGCAGTGGGGGACAGACTTATAGGATGTACCCTTTGGTTGGTTGATGATGCATGGAGGAGGGGATTATAACCATGGCAATGAAACAATATACGATAGGATGAATGTAAAACTAATGTTCTCACATGTAAACTATCACATTATTTACAATAAAACATTTTTTAAAAAAGATACTATGCCATGATTATCTAAGGAATGCAAAGTTTAAAAATCTATCAATGTAATTCACCATATTAACAACCTAGAAAAGAAAGAAAATAGGGTCATCTCACAGAAGCATTCAACAGAATCTAGCATTCATTTCCTGATTAAAAAACAAAAAAAAAGCATCTCAATGAAATAATAGAAGATAACTTTCTTCACCTGATAAAGGAAATCCACAAATACCTTGCATCTAACTTCATATTTGATGGCAAAAGACAAAATAAGCAAAAATAAAATAAAAGGGTTGTTGCTAAGTGCCGTTGAGTTGATTCTGACTCATTGAGACCCTATATAGGTTCTGAGGAGTGGCTGGTGGGTTTGAACTGCCAACCTTTCAGTTCAAACTTACTCTGTGGTCCAGTGCTTATCCTACAGTGCCATACCAGGACTCCATAGAATACATAGACAAATAGTAATATAGGTTTTAAACTCATTATGTCAATAATTACCAGAGGTATAAATAGACTACTATGATTAAAAGACAATGATTGTCAGCTTAAACATGTTGCTGTTAGGTGCTGTCGAGTTGGTCCAACTCATAAGGACCCTCAGAATTAAACACCACCTAGTCCTGTGCCTTTCTCACAACCGTTACTATGTTCGAGCCCCTTGTTACAGTCACTGTGTCAATCCATCTCCTTGAGAGTCAGCCTCCGTATCACTGATCTTCAAACAAACATGATGTCTCTTTCCAGGTGGTCCTTGAGAGCATGTCTAAATTACATGGCATGAAGTCTTTACATAGATTAAATATAAACATATTTCAAAATAATTGCTAGAATGTTTTTATTGGTAACAGGTTTTCATCATCTTAGTATACCATGTTTTATTTGTGGGTAGTCACAAAGAAATATTTGTACAATATGAAGAATAATTTTATCTCTTGCTTCAACTGAGTTGTGACTTGAAATAAGGCTTTTGAAATAAGGTGATTGGACTTTGGAGGGCTGATTGTAGGTAGTCTGTAAAATTGTTTGTAAACTATTGTATATTTGTGCATGTATTTTAGGAGAGAGACAATAGCTGCATCAGTATTGCACCAAGAAAAGTTTGAGAATTATGGATGGAAGAATGAAAGGATTGTTATTGTTGTATCAATCTGTTTTCTCAATAATACTTCCCCGAAATTAATTTCTAGAAGATGATTTGTGTAAGTTGATTTATATAACATATTTAATTTCTTAATTATATTCAGGAGGAACCTCATCATAGTAACATGGAGTAATAATTTTAGTTACCCAAAGGTTTGTGTAATTCAAATTTTGCTGAAAGCCCTGTATGTCCCCCTCTTCCATTAGAGATTCTCTGGAATTATCTCCAGATCATCAACATCAGCATCACTCATAAACTTTTAGAAAAGCTGAGTCTCAGACTCCATTCCTGACCTACTGAATCAGAAACTCAGGAGATGGAGCTAGCAATCAGTGTTTTGAAGGTGCTCTCCTAGTGATTCTGATAGGCACTAAAGTTGGATAACTAATGTGCTAAACTATTCTTCAAAAAATCTATTCTACACTTTTTGCTTCTAGGCCAAGTGTAGGACCATTTGTGAAGGAAGTAATTGCAGAAAGAACCGTCTAATGTTGATAGCTTATACTTTCCATCTTTTGATCCTCAAAAGGCCAAGAAGTTCCCACATAAGTATCTTGGGTTGCATAGCAACAGTAACAACAGTTCAGAGAAATCCAGTATCCAACTGAAACAGGAATTTAGAGACACAGCATGTAAGTTCACTCATAAAAATTCTGGCCAGAGACTTCTTAGGGATGAGCCGCAGAAACTCCATGGGCTTGGCTCCCAGCCTCCTTTGAAAGCAGGACATGCAGTCTGCTGAACAGACTGAACTTCAGGAACAAGGTCTTATTTGCCCTCCTGAAACAGAGTGGCACCATCGTAAATGTCCTTTAAAGGAGTACTTGATGTTGCCACAGCTTCGCTTTCAAGGAAGTCTGATGAACTCACACTGCATATGTTTCATTTTATAAGCTTTGGGCATGTTATCAAGAGCGACCACCTGGAGAATGAGATCTTGCTTGGTAAAATAGTGGATCAGCAAGAAAGAGGAAGACTCTCAGTGAAATGGACTGACCCAGTGGTTGTAACAATGAGCTCAAACATAGCAACGATTATGAAGATGGTTCAGGACTGGGCAGGTTTTGTTTGGTTGTAAATGGAGACGTTATGAATTGGAACTGACTCAGTGGCACCAAATATCAACATGTCCCAAGTACCAGACAGACAAGGAGTCTCAACCATAGCAACATAAAACTTGAGCTGTCTAAAACCAGCCTGAAACCTTCAAGTGATCTTTCTCTCTTTCTGGTCCTACTGTTGCCTGAAACTAGATTTGTCATGGCACCGTAATGCTTCGCTGATGAGAAATAGCATAGCATACTACACAGCAGCTCTCATTAAAGGAGGGCAGCCAAGTGGAATTCATTCTTGGCTCTTAATAGTTTTCAAATGAGAATTTTATTGCATATTAATGAACACTAATTGACATTTGTGACTGGTTTTTATGGAAATCATGCATGTATAATTTGCATAATAGTATCTGAATGCTTTTAGGTAACAGTGGAACTCTGGGAAGTTGGTGAGCTCCTTTGCATGTTGCTGGGCTTTTCTGTTTTGTTTTATTCCCAAACTAGAGTCCCTGGCAATTGTATGGAATATTAAAAGGTCTCTAGAAATCCTGCAAGGAGCTCTGGTAGCATAGTAGATTATGAGCTGGGCTGCTGGCTGCAAGGTCAGCAGTTTGAATCTACCAATCATTTGCTGGAGAAAGATAAGGTGTTCTACTCCTGTGAAGGTTTACAACCTTGGAAACATTATACCGGGTTCACTGTGCAACTGATTCAGTGGCACACCACCACCACCACCACCGGGAGCCCTGCTGGCACTGTAGTATAAGAACGGGACTGCTAACCACAAGGTCATTGGTTCAAATCCATCAGTTGCTCTAGAGGTGAAACTTTACAACGTTGTAAAGATGTGCAGTATGGGAAATGCCACATAGGGCTGCTGTGAGTAGGAATCGACTTGCTGGCAGTGGATCTGTCTACAAGATTCACAGTCCAATTTGTATGGTTGTGCCATCTTGTACATGAGAGCCATGGAGTTGCCAAAACACATCAGGATTGTTGTTGTTAAGTGACATCGAGTCAGTTCCAACCCACAGCGACCCTGTATAGGGTTTCCAAGAAGTGGCTGGTAAGCTTGAACCGCCAACCTTGCGGTTCAAATGACTTTGCAGTCTGGAGCATTAACCCACAGCGCCACACCAGGATTCCATCAGGGTAGGTCTCTTGAAAGCAGGAGATTCTCCCACAGTAGTCTAGTGCATATTTCAGCCCTCCCTCTACTTTCATGACTTAGTCATCCTGCTTCTCCCAAGTTAAGGGCTATTTAGATCAGGGATGGGGAATTTCCAGCCCATGAAATCATTTGGTCTGGCCCTGCCAGGCAACTGCAGTTCCAGCCATAACATTTTTTTCTAGCAGGATAATTTTTTATTTTAAAACTTTTTTTTTTTTTTTAATTGTAAATTGAGTGAAGGTTTACAGGGCATATCATTAGTTTTATATTCAACAACTCATTGCAATTATTGCACTCCCCACCATCAGCTAATAGTATTTACCTCTAGTGCCTTTTTTTTTTTTTTAGATGTACACATACCACATTGAAAATATATATTAGTTTAAGTGTCCAAAGGACATATTTTGCAAGCCAGCCTCTTGCCTGCAGGCACACTGCCTTTCTCAGCCCATGGGCCTGTGGTCCTCTGCTTCTCTGTCTCTCTATACCATTACCTCTGCCACCATTTCTGTTGTCACCACTTTTCTAGTTAGGATCCCTTGCTCCTGTCATGCTCTTCCCTCTTGATAGTACTAGGGTTTTCTGTTCCTGAAATGACAGATTAACTGCTTCCCCCTTTTAGTTGCATATCTTCTACCTTTACAGTTGTGACAGTTGCCATTAATCCTGATAACAATTCCTCACAATTGAATCATAAAACCCTATGCCCGTCACCAGACCCATATGAATAAGAGGAAAACTATGCAGTGGGGATTCTATCTTAGCCCCCTCATTTTGACCCTAAGCACCTTCATGAAAGCTTGTAAGCTAGCCACTTTGTGCCTTTGTTGTTGTTATTAAGTGCTGTTGAGTTGAATCTGACTCATAGCAACCCTGTATAGGAGTGACTGGTGAGCTTGAACCACTGACTTAGCAGTTCAAACCAACCTTGTAGTCCAGTGCATTAATCCACAGCACCACACCAAGAGTCCGTCATGTCTTTGTAGCCCTCCAATTTTGATAGTCGAAGTCTAAGTTGCCCGTCCCTATCAACCCAGTATACCGAGGAGGCAAGCTTGATCTTTGATGTGAAGAAACCTTCCCTTACCGTTGGAATTTTGGGCAACTGTGTCCATAAGCAAAGGTCCAGTTCATCAAGTTGTAGCAATTTACACTTGTTCCCCGTATCAAACTTCTTTATCTGATTGAGTTCTGGTCAGCAAGACAACCAAACTAAGTCAAATGGGTACTATCTGCAAGTTTGGGTGTTCTTGCATGCCTACCCCCCATTTCAGACCAGCTGGACACTTTACTCAACTCTGACCCCAGTGGCTAGTTCAGTGTCCTTGAGCTTGAGAGTTCATACGTCTCCCTGAACCAGTCAGCCCCATCACTTTTCTCTCTCATCTCAAGGCCATTGGGTGTTTATGGAACATAGCCAAACTCAACCCATGTCTTCACTGCTGCATTTCCCCCACTTCCAGTCACAAGTAGACCGGAGTGGTCACCAGCAAGCATACAAGACTGCTCATGGGTTCCCTTTGGATTTCAATCTTAGAAAGGGGTTTACCCTGATGGGCTGACTTTTCTTTCACTGATGGCTCCAAGGCAAACAGCTAACTTGACACTGTAATAGCCAAACAGTCTGTTTTTGTTTTGTTTGTTTTTTCTGTTGGTCTTTCTTTCCATAAGAATTTTCTGTTCCTCTCGCTATTGTGGATTGGTCAAACTCAGACCATGTCTTCATTGCTGCGTTTCCCCCACTTCCACTCACAAGTAGACCAGTACAGTAGCCAACGAGCATACAGGATTACTCATGTGTTACTCTTTGAGTTTCAGTCTTAGAAAGGGGTTTACCCTATGGGCTGCCTTTTCTTGTCTTAGTGGTCACAAGGAAAACAGCTTGCTTGATATTGTCACAGCTAAACAGTCTGCATTTTTCTTTTTCTTTTTTTTCTTCTGCTTTTCTTTCTTTCCAAAAGTATCTTCTGTTCCTCTAGTCATTTTGGGTTGGTCTGCATGTCTTTTCAAGAGGAACGTCCCACCTCAGAAGGTTCTGGGTGGGGCTCAGGATTTCACCTAAGGTCCCATATTCCACAAAGGTTCAACAAGAAGCCTATTTCACTGGGCAAATTCTAGTACCCCTTTTAGCTAATCCAAGCAGTTGTAGCCTGAAGTCGTGCTTATAATCTTTCTGTACTATTTCCCAATATTCCTTTATATCATACTTAAATGTCTATATTACAATAGTAGGCAAGGGAAACCAACAGCCACAACACAGTCAAGCACCTTACCATTATTTCCCCTCCTTGATCCATTCACACTGTGTTGTGATCCCCATATCACAGAGCCCTGTTGTTCCAAGATTGTGTATACATCACTATTTACCTGTATCCCATTTAGCCCATGCATGCCTCCTTAAGTTCCTCCTATCATCCTTGTTCATCTACTCCCTGCCCCTTCTTGTGCATTGCCCACCTTGTCACCCTAACATGTGCCTTACTGTCTCCTTCCTCTTACTCCTGATAACCATCAAAGAATTTTTCTTAGTATGGAAATCTTTTCTTAAGCGTTTACAATAAGGGTCTTATGCAATATTTGTCCTATTGTGCCTGACTAGTTTCACTCAGTATTATGTCCTCAAAATTCATCCATGTTACGAGGTGTTTTGAGACTTCATTGTTATTCTTCTATTGTGTGTATATACCAAAGTTTGTTTATCCATTCTTCCATTGATGGGCATATAGGCTGTTTCCATCTATTTGCTATTGTGAATAGTACTGTGATAAACATTGGTGTGCATTATCTACTCATATTTCTTGTGGTTATATACCGAGTAAAGGAATTGCTATATCATTAGATATTTCTATTTCAAACTTGCTGAGGAAACATCATACCATTTTCCAGAGTGGTTGAACTAGTTTACCGTCGCACTGGCAATGGAGAAGGGTCCTAATCTCTCTACACCCTGGCCAGCATTTGTTGTCCTCTGTTTTTTTGAACTTCACTGTTAATGCTGGTGTGGGATGATATCTCATTGTTGCTTTGATTTGCCTCTTTCTAAAGGAGCTCTGGTAGCGTAGTGGTTATGAATCGGGCTGCTAACCTCAAGGTTGGCAGTTCGAAACTACCAGCCATTCCGCAGGAGAAAGATGAGGCTTTCTGCTCCCGTAAAGATTTACACCCTCAGAAACCCTATACAGGGTCGCTATGAGTCAGAACCGACTCGACGGCACTTAACAACAATGGCTAATCATCGTGAACATTTCTTCATATGTTTATTGGCTGCCTGAAATGTCTTCCTTGGTGAAGTGTCTGTTCATGTCCTGTGCCATTTTTTAGTTGGGCTATTTGTCTTTTTCTTGGAGAGGTGTTGTAGGTTTCTATAAATTTGAGAGATTAGTCCCTTGTCTGATATGTCATTGCAGAAAATATTTTTCCATTTTGTGGGCTCCCTTATAACGCTTTTGGTGAAATCTTTTGATGCATGTAAGTTTTTAATTTTTAGTATGTCCCAGTCATTTATTTTGTCTTCTGTGTTTGTGTGTTTTTTGCCACATTTGATAGTCTATATATTCTATGTATTAAAGCTATATTTTTTCATTGAAGACCTTTATAGTTGTGGGATTTACATTTAGGTCTTTAATCCATATTGATTTAGTTTTTGTATATGATGTGTGAGATATGGATCTTGTTTCATTCTTTAGCAAATCAATTTCTAGTTTTCCAGCACCATTTGTTGAAGAGACTGTCTCTTTCCCATTTTATGTATTTTGGTCCTTTGTAAAAAATCAGTTGAATGTATGTGAAAGGATTTACTTCTGGGTTCACAATTCTGTTCCACTGATCTGTGTATCTTTTGTTATATAAATACCAGGCTCTTTTGACCTGAAGGAGTGAGCGGCCTCCCACTTTGTTCTTCTTCTTAAGCTGTCCTTTGCTTATCTAAGGTTTGATTCCTTTCCATATAAAGTTTGCTATTGTTTTTTCTATCTCTTTAAAGAATATTATTGGAATCTGGATTGAGATTGCATTATACCTATAGATTGCTTTGGGTAGTATTAACATTTTTACAATGTTAAGTCTTCCTATCCATGAGCATGGTATATTCTTCCATTTTTAAAATCTTACTTTGTTTCTTGTAATATTTTGTAGTTTTCTTTGTATAGGTCTTTTGTTTTTCTGGTTAGATTTATTCTTAAATATTTCATTCTTTGGGTGGTTATTTTAAATGGTATTGCTTTCCTAATTTCCTTGTCAGAGATTTCTTTATTAATATAGCGGAATCCAACTGATTTTTGTACGTTGATCTTATAGCCTGCCACTTTTCTGAAATTTCAATGAGTTCCAGTAATTTTTTTACTGAGACTTTGAGATTTTCTACGTATTGGATCATAAGGAGTTCTGGTAACGTAGTGGTTATGAATCGGGATGCTAATCTCACGGTCAGCAGTTTGAAACTACCAGCTGTTCTGCAAGAGAAAGATTCGGCTTTCTGCTCCCGTAAAGATTTACAGCCTCGGAAACCCTATACAGGGTTGATAGGAGTTGGAATGGACTCCACAGCACATAACTATATATAGGACCATATCATCTTCAAATAGAGTTTTACTTCTTCTTTGCCTATTTTGATGGTTTTATTTATCTTTTTTGCCTTATAGCTCTGGCTAAGAATTTCAACACAATATTGAATAGGAATGGTGATTAAGGGCATCCTTGTCTGGTTCCTGTTCACAAAAGAAATGTTTTCAGTTTCTCTCCATTGAGAGTGATGTTGGCTGTTGGTTTTGTATGTTGTTGTTGTTG
>NW_006408579.1:2008442-2013027 GCF_000296735.1 Chrysochloris asiatica
GAAGAGACTCCTGGAGTAGGTTCATCTTATTGCCTTCTCCCCTTTGATCCTGTGCTCAGCAATCTGCACAGGACAGATCCTACCCTACGCAGTGCAGATCATTGCCAAACCTTCCATCCCAGAACCTTCTATGCATGATATAGGATCTTCCCAGAGGTGCCTAGTCATACAGGTCTCCTCTCTGGTCACCAGCACAGAGATAAGAAGGTAAAGCAAAAGAGAAGGAGTGAAAAAGAAAGAAAAAAACACCTCAGTTTCTGCAGGTCACTAGCTGGTTTCTGCATGGGGAGTGTACTCTCATCCCTCTATCACTTCCATTCAAAATGGTTGTGGGGGAACATGCTGGTCGCTGTGAATCAGAAGTCACCTCCTTCTTCCATCCTCTTTTTATGTTTTTCGCATCATTCAATAATTTTCCCATAGAGTTTTTTAATAGTGCAAGTGGAGGCTTTAATTGTTTCTTCAGCTCTTTCAACTTGAGAAATGCTGAATGTGTTCTTCCCATTTGGTTTTCTAGGCTACAGTTCTTAGCACATTTCATTATAATAGTTTCCTTTGTCTTCTCAAGCTGCCCTGTGAAATTTTCCGTTTAGTTCTTTTAATTGCTCATTTCCTTCATTTGCTTTAGCTTCTTCATGCTCAATAACAAAGGTCAGAGTCTCTTCTGATAAACATTTTGGTTTTTTGTTTCTTTTCTGTCATTTTAGTAACCTTTTGCTTTCTTCCTGCATAATGTTCATTATGTTATCCCACAGCTCTTCTGGTCTTCTTTCATCAGTACCTAATGCTTCAGATCTGCTCTTGAGATGGTCTCTAAGTTCAAATGGGATGTATTCCATGTCATACTTTAGCTCTCTTTACTTATTTTAATTTTTTTCAGCATCAGCCTGAACTTGCTTTCAAGCAGTTGATGGTGTCTTCCACAGTCTGTGTAGGCCTTGTTTTGGCTGATGATACTGAACTTTTCCACTGTCTTATCCCACAAATGTAATCAGTTTAATTCATGTATAGTCTATCTGGTGAGTCCCGTGTATATCGTTACCTTTTATGTTGTTTAAAAAAAGTTATTGGAATTCATCAAAATGGCAGGGTGCAAGATCAATATACAACTATCAATTGGTTTTCTCTATACTAATAAAGATAGCTCTGAAAAGTAAAATGACACCATTTACTTTAGGCACCCAAAAGATGAAATACTTAGGAATAAATCTAAACAGACACAAAAGACCTATACAAAGAAAACTATTAAACACTACCACAAGAAACCATAAGATATTTACCAAAAAAAAAAAAAGTAAGAATATACCATGCTCATGGATAGAAGAGTCAACATTGTGAAAATGTCAATACTACCTAAAGCAATCTATAGATGAGTGCAATCCCAATCCAGATTCCAACATCATTCTTTAAAAGAGATGGAAAATTAATCACAAACTTTATATGGAAGGGGGAAAAAACCTCAGATAAGCAAAGAACTGCTTAAGAAAAAATAATAGTTGGAGGCCTCTCACTCCCTGATTTCAAGAATTCCTACACAGCCACAGTGGTCAAAGTAGCCTAGTATTGATACAACAAAAAAATACATAGATCAATGGAACAAATTGAGACCTCAGAAGTAAATCCATCCATATACATATTAGCTGATCTTTGACAAAGGGCCAAAATACATTAAATGAGGAAGACATAGTCTCTTTAACAAATTCTGATGGCAAAACTGGAAATCCATTTCCAGAAGAATGAAACAAGACCCATATCTTACATCATATAAAATAACTAACTCAACATGGATTAAAGAGCTCAATGTAAAACCTAGACTTATAAAGATCATCAAAAAACGGACAAATTTAGGGACTCTAATACATGGCATAAGGAGCTCTGGTGGCATAGGGGTTATGAATCGGGCTGCTAATCTCATGGTTAGCAGTTCGAAATTACCAGCTGTTCCTTGGGAGAAAGATGAGGCTTTCTGCTCCCATGAAGATTTACAGCCTCGGAAACCCTGTAAAGGGTCACTATGAGTTGGAACCGACTCCATGGCACATAACAACAACAACAATACATGGCATACATACACTATCAAGCATTACAAAAAACACTCAAGCAGTAGAAAACAAAATAGATGACTGGGACCTCGTAATAATTAGCAACTCATGTGCATCAAAAGATTTCATCAAAAGAGTTAAAAGGGAGTCCTCACACTGGGAAAAGTTCTTTTTGTAATGACATATCATACAAGGGACTAATCTCTAAAATTTATAGAAAACTACAACACCTCTACAAGAAAAAGACAACCTGATGAAAAAAATGGACAAATGACATGAACAGATACTTCACCAAGGAAGACATCCAGACAATCAAAAAATATATGAAGAAATAAATGTTCACAATGATTAGCCATTAGAGAGCTGCAAATCAAAACAATGAGATATCATCCCACACCAACATTAACAGTGAAGTTCAGTGAAACAGAAAACAACAAATGCTGGCCAGGGTGTGGACAGACTGGGACCCTCCTACATTGCTAGTGAAACTGTAAAATGGTTCAACCACTCTGGAGAATGGTATGGTGCTTCCTTAGAAAGTTTGAAATAGAAATACCTTATGACCCAGCAATCCCTCTACTTGGTATATATCTGCAGAAATATGAACCAAGGGACAAGTAGGTATATCCACACTGATGTTCATCACAGCACTATTCACAATGGCAAAAAGGTGGAGATAGCCTATGCAATGTTGAGTAACGAATCTGTGAAACACCTCATAACTTGGATGAACCTTGAGGACATTGTGCTGAGGCAAATTAGTCCATCATAACATGATAAATAATTGTATGAAACCATTTTTGTAAAAGCTTAAGAAAAGTTTTCCAGACTAAAAGAAACATTATTTGATGGTTACCAGGGGTAGAAGGGAGGGAAGAGTAATTCACTGGTTAGAGGGTAGACACATTCTAGCTCAGGTGGCAGGGAGGGCAATATGCAAGAAGGGAAAAGGCAATATACAAGAAGAGAGAGGGTGGCAGAAGAATAATGAAGACAGGTGAAGTCATAGGGAGGTGTGCATGTGCTAAAGGCAATAGATATAAATAGTAATATGTACACAGTCTTTGAGCAGCAGTGTTCTGTGCATAGATATATGGATTGAGACATAGGCTGAATGAGTAAGGGTGGAAGAGTGGGATATATATATTTACATATCCTGCAAATATTAAGAGTTTGAAAGAGGTTTAAAAAAGGAAAGAAAGAGACATTCTTTAATGGTTGTTAGGGGTGGGAGGGAAGGGGGAGTAGTTCACTGGCTAGAGGGCAAATACATGTTAATTTGGATGACGGGGAGGGCAGTATACAAGAAGGGGAAGTGCAGTATACAAAAAGAGGGAGGTTGACAGAAGAATGATGACAGGTGAAGACACAGGGAGGTATACAAGGATGACAGGGAGTAGAGGTGAATAGTGATATATACAGCCTTGGAACAACAATGTTCTGTGGGTAGATACATGGACAGAGACCATAGTGAATGGATATGGGAGGAAGAGTGGAATATATATGTGTGTGTGTGTGGAATATGTATGTGTGAAATATATTCACACAAAGATATAAGAGTTTGAAAGAGAATATTTAGTTTTTGGTACCTGAGTATATACCTTTCTTATAGACACAACTATGAATGTGGTAGAGCATACAGTGGGCAAAATGATGAAAACTTTTTAGATATTATCAAACATCTTAAGGCAATAAGTACCAGAGCCTGGAGGCTCTGGACCATATTCTCAGGGGACACCATGGTCAACTGGCATAACATAGTCCACAAAAACAATGCTCTACATCCAAATTTGGTGAGCAGCATGTGGGATATTAAAAGTTCATGACTGACTGTCTAGGGTACAGCTATTTGTCTCTCCTTGTGAAGAAGAAAGACGAGAGATGAGAAATGAAAATGCTTGGAATCAATTAGTCAAACGGACTAATGGAACATGTGAACATCAGTCTCCACAACTCTGAGACCAGAAGAACTAGATGGTGCCCATTTACTACTTCCAACTGTTCTGAAAGATAATATTAGAGGGTTCTGGATAGAGTGGCAGAATACATGGAACAAAACTCAAAATTATTTAATGGTTATAAAGAAAGGAATGTGAAACTATGGCCCTCAACCAGCTTTCAGATCTGGAACGAAACTCACACTCGTGGTCCAACTTCCAGCCAAGCAGTAGATATGTATATAGGGGGAACAATAGCACTAATAAGGTATGTTCACTATGAATGATGGAATGGTCAGCCATTCAAATAAGTGGGGCATCATGGTTCCACCACTGCCGCCTCCTTCTGCTGCTGCTCTTGGTGCTGCTTGTGTGCTCGTTCGGTGTGGACCTGGTACCTCATTTGTGAAGCAGCAGCTGAGGATACTCCGGCGCTCGCCATGGCCAACGAGAAACCCAAGGAAGGAGTCAAGACTGAGAACAATGATCATATTAATTTGAAGATGGCGGGGCAGGATGGTTCTGTGGTGCAGTTTAAGATTAAGAGGCATACACCACTTAGTAAACTAATGAAAGCCTATTGTGAACGACAGGGTTTGTCAATGA
>NW_006408579.1:2013303-2016708 GCF_000296735.1 Chrysochloris asiatica
CATGAAGTGGAGATGAGATGGGGAAAAATACTGGTTCTGTGAAAATCCCCCTTTTCTCCATTAGTGGCATGCTCATTCAGCTCTGATCTTTATATTCCAGTAAGTTATTTTGCTCTCACTGTTTAACAAAAAACAACATCATAAAAACTCCTTGCATACCTTGTTCAGTTGGATAATTTTAATGTTTTTCATTTATCATTGTAAAACCAAGGACAATTTTATAACTTTTTTGTACATAGCTGTTACATGTAGGGCAATCTGTCTTTAAGTGGGGGTCAATTACTCTAAAAGAAATGAGTCCGAGATAGTTTTCCCTTAAAGTCAAGCGTCTTGTTGTTTAAATAAACTTCTTGTAAAAAAAAAAAAGAAAAAGAAAAAGAAAAGTGGGGCATCATGTAGCTAAGGACAAAGTTGAAAAGCCAAGGAAGATTGATGGAATGGAAATAGGAAACACAGGGAGAAAGCGGGATATCTGTTGTTCAATGGAGGGGATTGCAATTATTGAGATGAAGCATAGTGTGCTATTTGTTGAATGTAAAACTGATGATCTTGTTTGTAAACCTTCACTCAATTCACAATAAAAAATTTAAAAACAAAACAATATTTGCAATGAAAAAGTTGTTGGTCTCCCAAAAATTCTATCATGCAATCTCCAGCATAATTTCTATCAGCAAAGCCATATTTTCCAACTACTGAACCTTCCTCTTTGTGTCTAGCCTTCCCATTCCAATCACCAGTAATTATCAGTGCATCTTGATTATATGCTTGATCCATTTCAGACTGAAGAAGTTGATAGAATTCTTCAATTTTACCATCACTGGCTTTAGTGGTTGATCCATAAATTTGAATAATAGTGGTATTAACTGGCCTTCCTTATAGAAATATGGAGATTATCCTATCACAGACACCATTGCACTTAAAGACAGATCTTTAAATGTTATTTTTGGTGATGAATATGATGCCTTTGCTCTTAAATTTATCATTTCTGACATAGTAAACCATATGATTGTCAGATTCAAAATGGAAAATACTGGTCCATTTCAGCTTACTAATGCTTAGGATATTGATCTTTATATATTCCATTTTGTTTTTGACAACTTCCAATTTTCCTAGATTCATACTTTGTACATTCCATGTCTGAGTATTAATGGATGTTTTCAGCTGTTTCTCCTCCTTTTGATTTGTGCCCCATTAGCAAATGAAAGTCCTGAAAGCTTTACTCCATTCATGCCATTATGGTCAAATCTACTTTTAGGAGACAGTTCTTCCCTAGTCGTATTTTAAGTGCCTTCCAACCTGAGGGGCTCATCTTCTGGCACTGTATCTGTCAATGTTCTGCTGCTATGAATAGTGTTTTCATCTTCTGGCACCATCTCTGACAATGTTCCACTGCTATTCATAAGATATTCATTGGCTAAACATTCAGAAATAGTCAGACTCTCTTTCTTCCTAGTCTGTCTTAGTCTGAAAGTGCTGCTGAAACCTGTCCACCATGGGTGATCTTGCTGGTATTTAAAATACTGGTGGCATAGCTTCCAGCATCACAGGAACATGCAAACCACTACAGTATGACAAACTGACAGATAAGTGGTGGCAAATTTGAATAATATTATTTAAGTAGTAATATCTAGTCATCCTTCTGTTGTTGTTTGACTCATAGCAACCCTGTTATAGGGTTTCCAAGAAGAAGCTGGTGGGTTTGAACTGCCAGCCTTGTGGTTCAAAGTGACCTTGCAGGCCAGTGCTTTTCCTACAGCACCATACCAGGATTCCTTCTACGTGTATGGATATTTTCATAACACTGACAGGTTTGTACATCAGGATAGATCATGAAATGTTGTTTTTTGATGCTGAATGTGATGCTATCCTTCTCAATTTGTCATTCCTGGAATCATAGATCATATGATTATCCAATTCAGAATGGCAAATTCCAGCCATTTCAGCTGCCTGGGAAATGTTTTACATTTCATTTTGACGACTTTCAGTTTTCCGAGATTCACATTTCATGCAGTCCATATTCTAATTGTTAATGGATGCTTGTATCTGTTTCTTATTCGAGTCATTCCACATTAGCAAATGAAGGTCCCCAAAGCTTTACTATTTACAGGTTATTAAGTTTGACTCTATTTTGAGAAGGCAACTCCTCCCCAGTCGTAGAGTGCTTACCAATCTGAGGGCCTTATCTCCCAGCACTATATCAGACAGTGGTCCGCTTTATTCATAAGGATGTCACTGGCCAGTGTTTAATAAATAGATCACCAGATTCTTCTTTAAGCCTGCCTTAAGTCTGAAATTCAGCTGAAACCTGCCCTCCTTTTAACCCTGCTGGTTTTTGAAGTAAGTCAACAGTATAGCTTCTGGCATCACAGCGGCATGCAAGCCACCACAGTGCAACAAACTGATAGATGAATGGTGTGTAGTATAAATATCCCATATTCGGAAGGTTTGTATATCTGCTACTTAACACAGTACATTCAAAATACATTAAAAATGCATTTTATATTCCTTCCTGTTTATAATTATCCATGTTGCTGAGCCTACATTAACATAGAGAACTAATGTTTAAGACATACCAGTGCCAGAAGGAATCTTAGTGAAAATCTAGTTCAATATTGTTGTTGTTACTGGTTTGAATGTATTCAGTGTACTGATTTTCTGCATGAATTTGCATGTAGGTTTGCCTTATATCCCTTAGTGGGTTGCCTGAGGCTGAGGTACTTCAAATAATGTATTCTTTGCTCAAATTGAGTTGAAACATTCCTATTACTCTAATTGTCCTGCTTTTTATCTGAAACATTCCTATTACTCTAATTCCTCCTGCTTTTTATCTAAAACATGAAAGATAAATATACAAGGCATTCAGAAGGAAAGGAAAATAATTATAGAATCACAAATCACACATACCTTCATACATACAATGCTAGGTTCATTCTTCCAGTAAACATTTATTAACTACTGTGTACCACAACAACAATAACAATGTGCCGTATATATTTCAGTTCATTGCAGATGTTATTCTTATGGATGCTTAACTTATCCTATCCTTGGAAAATGAATGGTTCCTGCATCCTTTGACAAGATCCTGTAATAGTTAATACTTTTTAAATTTTTTTCTATTATGATAAGATTTCCCAGGCTCTTCTCGTACATTTTCTTCTCCATACTTCAAATGTTTTAAAGAAACCTGAATGATTTTTGTGCAAAGCAGTTTGAGAGTCCACAGCTTGGGCCCTTGGTGTGCTTATTAGTTACTAGATTGTTATTACTTTCAGGTCTCAGTGCACACAGCTGTTGTTGTTATTACGTGTCGTCTTGTTGTTGTTGTTAAGTGCCGTCGAGTCGGTTCCGACCCATAGCGACCCTGTACAGGGTTTCCAAGGGTGTAAATCTTTACGGGAGTAGAAA
>NW_006408579.1:2018128-2019602 GCF_000296735.1 Chrysochloris asiatica
TGTTCCACGTCCTCTTCTGAATCCGGCTTGAACCTCTGGAAGTTCTCTGTCAATGTATGCTTGCAGGTTGTTCTTAGCTTACTTTATTTTACATGTATATCTGCTTGCTCTACTTTGAAAATCTTGGTTTCCAATGACATGAATGTAGTTATTATTGACTTTATTCTAATAAATGCATACATATGTGTATATAAATGCATATATTTCACTATACAAAACAAGCAATCCCCACTGAGGATTTTGTTTGTGTGTATTTTTGTCCTTAGGATGTATATCAAATTATTGATCCTTAAAATAATTATCCTTTAAATGGCTAGTTATGCCATCAATCTGATATACACTAAGGTTAATTTGTCTCAATTTATTTTTAAATTTCAGGGATTGATTTTTAAATTCATTTAAAATTATAAAAAAATAGTTCCCTAGTTTCAAAGTCAAGGCTGTAAACATTGAGAGGTCTATTTTGCCCCCCTGTTCTCCACACCCACCCTACCCCTTGCCTTGTTGTTTTCCTCTTTTGTAGGTAACCCTTTTATCCTTCCACTGTTTCTTTTTGAAAATAAGCCAAAGGACCTATGTATATACCCTTTCCTCTCTTCTCAAAAGGTAGCATTCTAAATACATTTTGTTTCATCTTGCTTTTGTTTCTTAACAGTATAATTTAAAATGCATAGCAGTAAATAGATGTTTTCCTCATTTTTAAAACTAAAATATTCCTCATTCTTTTTTTAAAAAAACAAAACATATTACTTATACCAAAGCAATAGAGTGACTTTTCTTTGAAGGAGGTTTACTGGTGGGTAGTGAGGAGTCACCTGTAATGAGTATTCCAAAGTGTTATTGGTTCATTCTGATGCCTATGAGTTTCTTCTCTGTGTTTTACAGATTTACAAAATACATGTGAATATATATATATAGTAAAGATACCTACACAACAAAGCAACAAAATAAAACATTCAGAAATCATTGAAATATGAGAAATGAGATTAGATCAAAGAGGGGAACTATGGATTGGAATATTCCTGGAAAGGGTCTGTAGAAAATGGAGCTTGACCTAAACAAAGACCTCGAGATACTATAGGAAGACTGCCAGAGATGGGAGAAACAGCTGAAGAAAAAGGAAATAGCAGTCCACACATTTAGTTTGCTTAGCTGTTAATTGTCCATTGACTCTGGTTAAAGTCACTCTATACAGTCAGTGCTACTCTGATTTCTTTGTATAGTATGAGTATTCCAGAATACTTAACTGTGCTCATGAGGAATCTGTACCTGGACCAAGAGGCAGTTGTTTGAACAGAACATGGGAACACTGAATGTTTTAAAATTAAGAAAGGTGTGCGACAAGGTTGTATTCTTTCACCATACTTACTCAACCTGTATGCTGAACAAATCATCCAAGAAGCTGGATTCTATGAAGAAAAATGTGGCATCAGGATTGGAGGAAGACTCATTAACAACTTGTGATATGCAGATG
>NW_006408579.1:2020327-2042094 GCF_000296735.1 Chrysochloris asiatica
TTGGCCCAGGATCGGGCAGTGTTTCATTCTGCTGTTCTGTGAGTTGGTACCAACTCGATGGCACCTAACAAGAACAACTCTGATTTCTTGGAGGAGACAAATTGGTATGGAAAACTGCAATCATTCTTACTATATAACTAGCCTTTGATTTGTTTAGGTTTGTGTTACCAAATCTGATCATTCAATTTAAAATTGCTTTGCATTTCCTCTAGCATCCCCAACTACTCTTTCCATGACCTATCTTTTTTCCATTGTCTTTATCACTTTCTAGCATACTATTTATTATCTCCACCGAGTATTGGAGATACTCAATGTGTCTCAGATAGTTAGAATAGTGTCTGTCACATTGTTGTTTTGAAAAATATTAAATATCAACAAAAACAGAGTTTTGGGAAGAAAGGAAATGTATGACCAAGGAATGCTGTATCAGTGTGTACACATCATCTTGTAAGTTCACCCCTTTAATTTTTAGCCATGAAACCCTTACATGATTCAGATTTATTGTTGGTATTGCAGCCACCAACTCAAATGGTGATGAGAATATAACACAAGGCAATGGTGTTTACTAAAGACTGTAGATAGTAAGGGTGTTAAGGAGTGTATGTGGACTTTTCAGTATTATTGTTAGGTGCCATCCAATTGGTTCTGACTCATAGTGACTTTAAGCACAACAGAAACACTGACCAGACCTGCACCATCCTCACAATTTGTATGTTGAGCCTATTGTTGCTGCCGTTACATTAGTTCATCTCATTGGCTGTCTTCCTCTTTCTTGCTGTCCTCTCCATTTATGAAACGCGATGTTCTTCTCTAGTAATTGGTCCCCTCTGATAACATGTCCATAATATGAGACACAAAGTTTCACCATCTTCAATTCTAAGAAGCATTCTGATTGTACTTCTTCCAAGGTAGATTTGCTTTTTCTTCTGGTACTTTCCGTATTCTTCAACAACAGCATAATTCAAATATGTCTATTCTTCTCTGGTCTTCCTTATTCATTGTCCAATTTTCAGATGTACATGAGGTGATTGAAAATACCATGGCTTTGGTTATACATACATTAGTCCTTAAAATGACAGCTCTGCTCTTTTACACTTTAAAGAGTTCTTTTGTAGCAGATTTGCCTAATGCAACACATCATTTGATTTCTTGACTGTTGTTTCCATGAGCACTGATTGTGGATCCATGCAAAATGAAATTGTTGACAACTCTAATCTTTCCTCCACTTATCCTGATATTATTTATTTGTCCAGTTGTAAGGATTTTCATTTTCTTTACATTGAAGTATAATTCATACTGAAGCCTGTAGTCCACCAGTAAGTATTTTAAGTCCTCTTTGCTTCCAGCAAGCAAGGTTGTGTCATCTGCATATCACACGTTGCTAATGAGGCTTCTTCCAATACTGCTGCCATGTTGTTCTTCATATAATCTAGGTTTTTGGATTCTCTGCTCAGCATATAGATTGAATAAGTACGGATACAATAAAAATAATACAATACAATTGAATAAGAAAGGATACAATCTGGCACACACCTTTCCTGTTATAAACCTTCAGTATTAGCACACGCTTATAAGCACAAATAACAGTTTAGCCACAAAACAGAACACAAAAGTTACCCACATGCTTACCATTTCCTGCACCCTTCACCTCTTTGAAAGAGCCCTGGAGGTGCAGTGATTAAGCTCTAAGCTGCTAACTGAAAGGTGGAGTGTTCAAACCCACCAGTTGTTCTGTGAGAGAAAGATGTGACTGTTCCCATAAAGATTGCAGCTGTGAAAACCCTATAAGGCAGTTCTACTCTGTTATATAAGGTCACTGAGAGTCTGAATTTACTCAGTGATACTTTGGTTTGTTTTCATATCTTTGTATAGATTTAAATTTCCACCTGATATCATTTTCCTTGTGCCCAAAGAATTTTCTTTAACATTGTTTGTAATGAAGGACTCTGAGATCTTCTTCTTTTTGAAAAATGTCTTTATTTTCCTTTCATTACTTAAACTCATTCTCTCATTACTAAACCATTGAAGAAGTAGCATATGATCAAGAGCCAATCATACTGAAGGAAGAAGTCCAAGGTGCACTGAAGGCATTGGTAAAGAACAAGACTCTGGGAATTGATGTAATACAGTTGAAATATTTCAACAAACAAATGCAGCACTGGAGGCACTCACTCATCTATGCCAAGAAACTTGGAAGATAGCTACCTGGTCAAGTTTGTGTGCATTCCAAAGAGAGGTGGCCCAACAGAATGCAGAAATCATCAGACACTATCTTTAATATCATGTGAAAATAAAATTTTGCTTAAGATAATTAAAAAATAGCTATAACAGTCTATTGACACGGGACTGCCAGGAGTTCAAACTGGTTCAGATGATGATGTGGAATGAGGGATATCATGCTGACATCAGATACATTTGGGCTAAAAGCAGAGAATACCAAAAAGAGGTTTACCTGTGCTTTATTGATGATGCAATGACTTCCAACTGTGTGAATCATGACAAGCTATGGACAACATTGTGGAGAATGAGTATTCTGGCACGCTTAGTTGTGCTCATTAGGAACTTGAACATAATAGACAAAGAGGCAATTGTTGGAACAAAACAAAAGAACACCGAATGGCTTAAAATTAGGAAAGATGTGCACCTGCATAGCATTCTTTTGCCATACTTATTCAATCTGATTACTGCGCAAGTAATCCAAGAAGCTGAATTATATGAAGAAGAATGTGGCATCAGGATTGAAAGAGGGCACATTACCAACCTGAGATATGCAGATGATGCAACCTTGCTTGCTGAAAGTGAAGAGGACTTCAAATACTTACTGATGAAGATCAAAGACCACATGGATATGGGTTGCATCTCAATGTAAAGAAAACAAAAATCCTGACAACTGGACCAGTAAATAACATCATGATAAATGAAGAAAAGATTGAAGTTATCAAAGACTTGATTTTGCCTGGATGCATTATCAGCACTCATGGAAACAGCAGTCATGAAATCAAACGATGTATTGCGTTAGACAAACCTGCTAAACAAGACCTCTTTAAAGTGTTGAAGAGCATGAGGACTAAGGTGTGTCTGACTCAAACCATGGTATTTTCAATAGCCTCACATGCATGTGAAAGTTGGGCAGTGAATAAGGAAGACTGTAGAAGAATTATGCATTTGGGTTATGGTATCGGAGAAGAATATTGAAAGTACCATGGACTGCCAGAAGAACAAACAAATCTGTGTTGGAAGAAGTACAACCTGAATGCACCTTGGAAGCAAGGATGGTGAGGCTTTATCTCTCATACTTTGGACATATTATTAGGAGCAGCCAGTCCCTGGAGAAGACCATCATGCTTGGTAAAGTGAGGGTCAGGGAAAATGGGGAAGACCCCCAACAAGATGGATTAGCACAGTGGCAGCATCTGTGGGCTAAAGTGTGATGATTGTGAGGATGGCACAGGATCAGGCAGTGTTTTGTTCTCTTGTGCATAAGGTTGCAGTGAGTTAGAGTTGGCTCAACAGCACCTAACAGCAACAACGTTATTGAAAGACATTCTCTCTGGATATTTTATTCTGTGTTGACAGGTTTTCAAAAATAGTTGTTGGTTTTTGGTTTTTTTTCAACACTTTAAAGTTGTCTTAGTCTAGATTCTCTAGTGAAGCAAATATATAGCCATCTATAGAGAAACTTATTCCAGTGCAATGATTTATGTGGTTGTGGAGGCTAGTAAGTCCCAAATCCATGGGTCATGCAGCAAGTTAAGGATTCTGGCAGGCCAAAGGCCTTTCTGGTTTACCAGTTGCAGGGCCTGGTGGATCCAAAAATTTGCAAGTTAAGCAGTAGACAAAAAACTTTTGCATCCCAGGAACTGGAGGCCAGCAATGATAAGAGTGTAGTATCCAAAGAGAAAGAACTTTGCCAGAACCTACTAGATGCAGACCACACCCCCAAGGAAACTCCCCTCTCATTGGATTGCTCATAAAGTGGAAGATGGTTACGTAATGTTTGACAGTGTACTGAGAATCATAGCCTCGCCAACTTAATACAAAGCATTAACCATCCCAAATGTCATTTAATGTTTTTCCAGCTGGAATAATTTCTGATGAGAAATTTGCTATTAGTCTTTTCTCAATACATAATAAGTTTTACTTTAAGATTTTAATCTTTTTGTCTGATTTTAGTAATTTCATTATGATGTTCCTTGGGTTCTTAATTTTTTTATATATTTATTGTACTTGAGGTTGAGCTTCTTGAATCCATATGTTTATGCTTTTAATCATATGTGGTAAGTCTTCATTTATTGTTTCTTTCAAATACTTTCTATTTGTCCCCTTCTTATCTTGGGACTCCAATTGCATGTATTGTATACTAATATGTTATTGTTCCACAGATCACTGAGCAATATTATTTTTATCACTTTTTTTTTTCTGTATGCTACAATTTGCATAAGTTTTACTGCTATTTAAATTCACAATTTTTTTCTTTTTGGAGTGGCTAATGTAGCATGTTGCCGTTGTTGTTAAGTGCTATTGAGTTGGTTCTGACTCTTAGAGACTGCATATAGGGTTTCTGACCCTCCAGTCTTGCACTTAGCAGTTCAGTGCTTAACCTGCTGCTTCACACCATGACCCCATTGTATTATAATTTTCATGTATTTCATGTTCATATTTTTATAAGTTACATTTGGGTATTTTTTATATCTTTTTTTCTCTCCCCATATTGTTCATGTTTTGCTTTATAACCTTGAGCATATTTATAATAGATGCTTTAAGATCTTCGTTTGCTAGATCTTTCATTTCTATTATTTCTGTGTTTGTTTAAATTGATTTTCTTTTACTTTATAGTTATGTTATCTTTTCCCCTGCTTTTGAATGCCCAATCATTTTTTATTAGATATGAGACATTTTGAATTTTGTGCTGTTGAGTGCTGGGGTTTGTTGTATTTCTTTTACGAGTATTAGATTGTGTTCTGGCATGTGGTTATGTTATTTGTAAATGAGGTCAATTTTTTAAGGGTTATTTTAAGCTTTTCTAGGGCATGACAAGAACATATTCTAGTCTAAGGTTAATTTATTTCTACTACTAAGATTGACTCTTCTTAGGAATCTATCCAATATTCTGTATATCTTGTGGGTATATAGATTATCAGGTGGTGGTGGTTATGGGCCATGGAGTCAGTTCCGACCCATAGCGACCTGGTACGGGGTTTCCGAGGCTGTAAATCTTTACGGGAGCAGAAAGCCTCTTCTTTCTCCTGCAGAACAGCTGGTAGTTTCTAACTGCTGACCTTGCCGTTCACAACCCAATTCATAACCACTACGCTACCAGAGCTCCTTATACAGAGTATTATTGTTGTTAAGTGCCGGCAAGCCAGTTCCAACCCATAGCCACCCTGTACAGGGTTTCCAAGGCTGTAAATCTTTACGGGAGCAGAAAGCCTCATCTTTCTCCCGCGGAACAGCTGGTAGTTTCGAACCGCTGACCTTAAGGTTCACAGCCCGATTCGTAACCACTACGCTACCAGAGCTCCTATATGGCATGAGTTAAAAGAAATGATTTGAGATGTAAGAAATAACCACTGGTAGATAGTAACTTCCTGAAGTTTAGACAGTACTAATACTCCACAGTACTAATATGGAGTATTAGTACTGTCTAAACTTCAGGAAGTTACTATCTACCAGTGGTTATTTCTTACATCTCAAATCATTTCTTTTAACTCATGCCATGATCAGTACTCAGAAAAGAAGTAAAAAATAAGGGAGCACCTCTGTAGATTTCCAAAGCCTTCTCTTTATCTGTATACCATCTTCTTTCCATCACTCTGCCTCATGAATTATAGCTGCCTTGGCATCCCAAACCACAATCTGTTATCCTTAGCTCAGCTAGATTGCTAGGCTCCATTTTGATTTCCCTCTCTCTGTTGCCTCCCAGACACTGTCAGTTGTTGGATTCGCTTCATTTGTTGTCCACCTCTCAGGAGCCACAGTCCTGTGAAATCTGTTGTCCAGTGTGTAAAAAAAAAGTTGTTTCATATATTTTATCTGGTTTTCTAAGTGTTTACTGTGGGAAGGCAATTCCCATAGCAGTTTCTTCTTTATGGGAAAAGCTCTACCAACTACAAGACAACTTTTTAATAGATAGATTTTAATGGCTAGAATTAATGTATAGAAAAGTACAGGCTATTTTATGGAGAAATATGGGGATTTGAACATCAAGAGCCTGTAAAAAGTCATATTAAATTTAGGAGTAATATAGCTGATACAGTGTCAGTTTTTTTTTATCCTAATCACTGGGGAGAATTCTATAATTTCTGTCAAGCTCTGCTGTGCATGGCCTTGGCTCTGCTATTCAAGACTTCACCCCTAGAGACTTTGTGGGATAAGGAGCAGAGATAGTATTTGGTTGCTCTTGGAGGGGCCTGACAAACACTGTGATTATACGACTTACTGTTACCCTCTCTGACACAATTGTCTCCACTCACTTTTTCAAATAGTCAACATTTTCTGAAACAATTCAACTCTTTCTTCTCAATAATTGAGCTATTCACCACCTCACTAACTTCTTGTATGTGAATTTCTGAGAATGTGTGCCAACTTAGGAGTTGAATGCCTAGTATCCTGGTATGTAAAGTTCTTATTCTGGATATCTATAAACTTAAAGGACACTAAGTACTCAAAGCTCCACACAAGTGAGTTCAATCTGTCTGAGGGGACCTTTCAAGTCAAAGATGCATCCTCCAGGACTTTTGTTCAGGTGGATGAACAATAGAGTCTCCCAGAACTGATTTGAATTTAAGATGGTCATTACTTTTAGGATCCACAGTCTACCAGGGTTTCCCAACCTTGATACTGTTAACTTTTGGGACCAGATAATTATTTGTTATTTGGGCATTGTAGGCTGTTTAACAGCATCTCTGGCTTCTATCCACTAGATGTCAGTAGCATCCTCCTCCCAGTTATGACAACCACAAATGTCTCCAGACATTGCCAAATATCCCCTAGAGCAGAAAAAAAAAAAAAACCTCACTGCCATTGAGAAGATTCGGACTCATGGCAACTTTATATAGAGTTCCAGAGATGGTAAATCTTTATACAAGCAGACAGCCTCTTGTTTCTCTTACAGAGAGCAGTTATTGGGTTTAAATTGTGGTTAGCAGCACAATGCTTAACCCATAGCACCATGAAAGTTCCTTAAATATTCCCTGTTGTTGTTATTAAGTGTTGTCAATTCAGTTCTGACTCACAGCAACCCTGTCTAGGGTTTCCAAGCAGTAGTTGATGAGTCTGAACAGCTGACCTTGCTTATCCTACAATGCCACACCAGCACTTCCTTTGTTGTTAGGTGCCTTGAGTTGGTGCTGAATCATAGCATCACTTGTTGTTGTTAGGTGCCATCAAGTGGGTACCGACTCATAGTGATCTTATGCATAGCAGAATGAAACACTACCCGATCCTGGGCCAACCTCACTATTGTTTCCACACTTGAGTCCATCGATGCTGCCACTTGGCCAGTCCATCTCATTGGGGCTCTTCCTCTTGTTCTCTGACCCTCTACCTTACCAAACATGATATCCTTCTCCAGTGACAATATGTACCTCTCCTGACAATATGTCCAAAGTAGGAGAGATGAAGTTTGGCCATCTTGGCCTCCAAGGAGTCTTCTGGCTGCACTTCTTCCAAAATGGATCTATTGGTTCTTTTGGCAGCCCGTGGCACTTTCAGTATCCTCCTCCAATACCATAACTTAAATTGCTCTGATTGAGAGCTATGATGTAGATGCTCTGTGGTATACTATAGGCAGGGGACTCCCTGTACTACAGCTCTCAGTATTAAATGTGAATAAATGCAATAGGTCATTTGATACCTCCTTGGGAGAGGTCAGTCTGCCCCATGTACGAAGGACATTGACCTTGAAATGTAAACTCCTGAATTAAGTCCTAACTTGGTAGATTTAAGGCAAGACTCTCTAGTTCTCTTTATTCAGTTTCCCTATTTGAAAATAAGGAATGATATTGTTTATCTCAAATAGCACTTGTAGTGGAAATTAAACGAGGTTTTACACACACACATACACACATACTTACATGGGCTTCAGATAGCTTGTGGAAAAATTCCATTATCATTTCATTCCATTTTCCCCTGAACGTTTTGAAGCCCCCTTGTATTTACACATGCAACATATATGTACTCCCATATGATATAAGAATACATAAACGTGAACTTAATTATGGTCTAGACATAAGTGTACTTATTTGGCAGTATGGAGTGCAGTGGCTCTGGAGGTTAAACACTGGACTGTGAACCAAAAAGTCAGTGGCTTGAGCCCACCCGATGCTCTGTGGGAGAAAGATGAGACTTTACGCTCCTGCAAAAAATTACAGTCTTGGAAATCCTACGTAGAGTTGCTATGAATTGGAACTGACATGATGACACTTAGAAACAACAGTAACAATTTCCCAGTCTGATTAAAAGTGCAATATAGAGAAAAATGTCCTGTCTTCCAGGCCATCATATATGTGTAATACAGTCCTCTCTGTGGTTTGAATTTTGCTTTATGCTAAAAGACACGTTATGGGGATGTGTAGCTTTTTTTTTAAAGTCATTTAAGAATTTAAAATTTCAACTAAATTATGATGCAAATAGTTAGATTTTTTGTATATACTTCTTTAATTTTCCATTCAGTGTTTGTGGGCAGATTGCACAAGAATTTAAATGTCTTGATAGGAGACAGTAGCTGTTAATTCTCTTGGGATTTCAGTGTAATGAATCTGGTAAATAATTCAAGAACATATGAGAGGCTAATGAACAGGCTGCACCTGGTGCTGTATTGTTCATGTCCAAGTGCGCAGAATCCAATGATGGCATTCTACACCTGTCACTATTGTTTTGTCTAAAACATGGGTCGTGTGTTCAGTGGCTGTTGAAATAATACTAATTGATACTTATGTCCTCTTCCAATTTTCTTCCACAATCAAAGAACACCAAGCTAAGCTGTCTCAAAAACACAAAGCAGAAGTGGCATCCTCTTTTAAATTCCCATTGGTAAAATTTCAAATCTAATTTTTCTATTAAGGAATGGATTGCTTTATGGAATTGGAGACATGTCTACTGCTGCTATTTGAACCTTCCTTTCCATTTTTGTTATGCAAAGTTGGGTTTCTTTTCAGATAACATTAGTCATATTGCAGGCATCTTCTAAGATAAATAGTTCCAGAGCCCTGCCGTATACTCACTCACTCTGTGGGAATGTCTAGAGCCCCTCACTTTCTCTCTCTATCGCTTGAGTAGCCTACCCCTTTCTATTAGACTAACAGGTAAAACCAAACAAAAAATCCTTGGCAAAGGATATCCTTCTGTGACCCCAGCTGACTAACCATAGAATGTTTCTCCACTCACGAGAGAAATAAGAGCTAAAAGGACTTGTGCCAGGCATACAGACAGCACGGAGTACCTGAACACAGTGCTTAAGCTCAGGATCAAGCAGAGAGAGCTTAGATCATGAGTTGCATGAAAAAATGTTGGAAGGTTTTCCTAGCAGGGAAAAAAGAAAGTTGTGCCTCGTAAATCTCAACAAAAGATTTTACAGTGCTGAGTCATAAAAGGATCTGTAAATTGTTAGATGTGCTTTGTTCTTGTTTTTAAGGTTTTGTTTATTATAGGAGTTTAAATGCATATTTATATTATATTGTATATCTCTCTTTATATGAGGGGGGCTTCAAAAACTTTGTGAAAAAATCCATTATCTCTTAATTCCATTTGTCTGTGAACTTAATTCCATTTGTCTGTGAACTTTTTTAAGCCCTTCTGTATATGCATATTTATATTGTATATGTATAAAATAGATGTTTATTATTTTCATAGGTAATTCATGTATAGTTTAAGCTTCTGCAGTGAAGGCACTTGAAAAAGCTGATGAAACATTACATTATCTTCTCATTCAATTTTTTCATGAACTTTTAAAAGTCTCTTCATACATAAAATGGGACTCCTGGTGTGGTACTATATAAGGTCAGCACTGGACTGTGAACCACAATGTTGGCAGTGCAAAGTCACGCCGCTGCTCCTTGGAAAGCCTATACAGGGTCACTATGAGTCGGAACCGATTCGATGGCACTTAGCAACAACATTTATTAAAGTATATGACTTTACATAATAAAAATATAACTGTGTATAATTAAAGTACATAAAATATGTGGTGCTGTGCGATGAAACACTCGACCTCAAGGTTGGTTTTGAATCACAGGGTTGGCAGTTCAAACTCACCAACCTCTTCTCAGAAACCCTACACAGTATCTCTATGAGTCAGAACCAACTTGATGGCTCTTTACAGCAACAACTAATACATTGTTAAGGAGCCCTAGTAGCGTAGTGGGTTACACGTTGGGCTGCTAACTGCAAAGTTAGCAGTTTGAATCCACCAGGCACTCCGTGGGAGAAAGAGGAGGCTTTCTTACTGCTTCCATAAAAACTTAATAGTCTCAGAAAGTTTACACAGGGTCACCATGAATAGTTGAGTATATATCAATTTGTTTATAGGTTTAATTGCTTTCCTTTCCTTCAGGGACCAGTGTGAGAGTACTTGGAGCAGTGACTGCCATCTGGTGGCAAGCCAGAAGCATCCTTTTGGGTAACCTGCTGGTTTCTAAGATGCCTTGACTCACACATGGTGCACACTGGCAGCAGGGGACCAGAAGACCCTGGACGGTGTCTGCTGAAGGAACCTATGCAGTAATCTTTCATCTTCTCCTGAATGGGTTTTTCATCTCGGATTCTGAGCCAGGAGTCTGCTCTAACATGAGGCCTCTGAAGAAAAGGTTTGAGTTGCTTTTGTGGTTTAATCAAAGATCTGCGTACCTACCAGTGGGTAGCCAAGACTGAATAATCGCACACCAAGAGGGGCATGTGGTAACATGGAGCCTGAAATAAACTGCTCTGAATTTTGTGACAATTTTCCTGGCCAGGAGCTGGATCGGAGACCTTTTCAGGATCTCTGCAGAACAACAGTTGTAAGTGAGCAGCCCTGGAGTAGCAGAGCTTCTTAGATATACTAGTTGGTGTGGGGGTGAGAGGGGGCGCGGGGGGTGGTATTGGGGGAGCAGGGGTTGTGAGAAGGAACAAGAGGAGAAACAATGGGTACTCCTCATCCAGGATATTTATTTCCAGCTTTGGTGATGATGGGCCATTCATGTTTCATCTTAGAAGTTTGTTCTTTCCTAATACTTTCACCATACTCTATTCTCAGACCTCTTCCGACAGCAGTCAGACTATTTCTCCAGTGTCTCCTGTCCTCTTGGGTATTATCTGGACTTTTCTCAGCAGTGGACTTCTTCTGATACTCTTCTTTCTTGCCTTCACAATTCGCTGCAGAAAAAACAGGTAAGTCCAGTTTCTCATCTCCCCTCGTGTGATTTGTGAACCCCAGGTTCTGATATTATTTTAGCATCACAAATTGCTGGCAGGTACCAGCAGAGTTTGTCTCCTGTTATGGGATTATGCCACCTGAGCAGTTTCCCCTGAAATCATTCTGGCCTTGCAGTACAGTTCCCCCCTTTGGATACAGTATCTAACAAGATATACACATCCCATGAAGATGTGTATAAGCCTTCTGAAGATATTTTTATTGAAAACAGAGGGCATGTTGTGAAAACTTTCAAAGCATCATAAAAGTTCTTGGAAGGCACAGTGGAACAAGTTCCGGAAATTGAGGTTTCTGCAAAATCCATGAAGCTCTACTAGGTGACTATTCTGGTGAGAGAGTCTCTGGCTCATCAGAGTAAGTGTCTGTGACTCCCAGAACTGCCCAAAGAAGCAAGACTGACTTTTTATCAAGGGAGTTGTAGTATCTTGCCTCTGCAACTAGTTGATCCATCCCTCAGGGCCCATCCCATCTCTCCAACCCCAGCTGTATCCTCATATTGCCTAACTGCTTCTGAGAAGTCCTTCTCCAGCCACTTGTCTCTGCCCGAAGCTGACAGCCCTGGATTTCAACAACTCCCTTAGAGAGGCCAAATGAATCCAGCCCCAGTCCAGCCTTACATTTTGTGATGATCAGGTGAACTGCTATGGCCCATTGCCTAGGTTAGGCACTCATAATGGTCAGTTGGATTTGGGTTGGGATTGGCCATTTGAAACATAGAGTACATTGAATTTTAAGCAGTTGCATTTGGGGTGTGATTGGCCATATGAAGCATAGAGTACATTGAATTTTAAGAACAGTGACTTAGTCTTCAGGGTCATCCTCCACTTGCAGTGATATGTGACACTCTGTCTTGAGTATACCCTTGAGACTCCCCCAGCCACAAACACCAAGCACACTCCCCGATTGAAGCCTTTGCACTTACTATCCCCTTACTGTTTCCTTTTGCCTCATAAACCACCCTAGATATCCCATGACTAGTTCTTTCTCATCTTATAGGTCTTGGCCCAATTGTCACCTCTTCAAAGAGTATTTCCCTAATAATGGTAGCTTCTAAAGTAGCTTTCATTGCCCAGTAACCACCTAGCCCCCTGTCTCATTCATAGACCATCACCCGGTTTTCTTTTCAACAATGACATAAATAATTTATTGATTTACCTGTTTATTGTCTGTGCCCCCCACCAGAATGTAAGAGAGACCTTGTCTGCCATTCTCACTACTCTGTCTCAAGCCTTTAGAACAGACTCTGGAGCATAATAGTTGCTCAGTAAATATTTGTTGAGTGATTCTGCAGGAAGGAGATTTAAATCCCAATAGTGGTTACTGCCAAGAAAAGTCATGCATTTTAAGGTCAGAGAACTATGGGGCATATTTTGCAATATATTCTATAATGCAAATAAATGCCTGATAAGAAAATGATGTCATTTTTATCCCAGCAAACCAACACTTGGAAGCATTCAGTGGCAAACTTTTTTCTACATAAAGAAGGAAACTTTATATAAGTATAGGTCATAAGATATAAACTTCCTAATAGTACTTATTTGCACATATTGCTGCCGTGTCTTCCCCAGGACTTCGAACTGGTTCAGTCATGGCTCATGAAACAAAATCAGAACAGACTGATTTTTTAAAAAATTTGGGTTAAGCAGAACAATATTCAGAACAGTCAAAGGCCTGGAATGGGAAACTTAGAAGAGGCATAGTGAATCCTTTCAGGAGCCTACTGTGAGAAAATGGATTATTGCCGGGACAGCACATTCAAAGCTGTGTGGTCCACTGCCATCTTTGAATGGAGCACTGCTGTTTCTGACTGTCGATCAGGAGATTTGGCTGCAGTGTTATACACACACTACCCTTATTGTCTAAGAGGGAAAGGAAGTTTCTAGCAGGGAGATGACCCATACATTTTCCCATTCCAGTCACTCACATTTTACAAATTTGAGTCTGTTCTGGTTTTGCTTTGTTGGCCATGACTAAACTGGAAAGAACTGGTACAAACTCCTGGTCTTCCCGTAGTGCAACTACTAGCTGGTTTAATAGCGTCAAGAGCTATGTTGTCCTACCTACAACATAAAGCTATGTAGTGAAACTGTTAGAGTATCCAAAGAGATGTTTCCCTTGTGCTTAAAAGCAATTGACTGTTGAAGGAAGCACAGAGGCAGAATAGATTTTAAATTTTGATGGCACTGCTTTCAGTTGGAGGTGGTGGTGGGTAGATGCACCCAAAAGCCTACATCTTGAGATTTAAGGCTACAAAAATTGTCTGTGATAAATAAGTAAGCCAGACTTCTCTGGATACCAGGAGTCCTGATGTGGCACTGTAGGTTAAGCACTGGAATACTAACCACAAGTTCAGTGGTTCAAACCCATCAGCTACTCCTCTGAAACCCTCTACAGAATCGCTATGAGTTAGAACTGACTCGATGGTATTCCTCCCCATGGTACTGGAATGCTATTATTTTAGTTGGGATAATTAATATTTTTATTAATACTATGGTTACAAAGTTAAAAGCATTTTGAGTGTTAGGGCCTCATACTATTTTCCCATAATCCCTGATCTTTTTATACACAGAGTTTATAGGATACAAGGGTTTTCATGAGTTTATATATTCTGATAAAATGGAAACACATATAAATAGCATTATTTATAATGCTATTGTTATTTTAAAAATCTGTGTTTTGTATTAAAGGTGTTGCTGCTTGTCTTCTTTGCAGTGGAAGCATGAGTTGGCATAAAGAGTGAAATACTAAGAAGCACTGTAAATTAAAATGTATTTTACAGTTAAGAAACTTATAAAGTCAGATAAGGAAGGGTGTATAACCCAGTTTCAAAGGTGTTTTATTGGGCTATAGTATTTCAAAGGTGCAGCATTATGTTGAGATCCTTCCGTTCCTTCTAGTTCTGTGATTTCTATATTTGTAACTGTGTGCATATGTGCTTGCACTTGCCTGCATGTAAACACATGTGCTTGGGTACCTGTGGAAGGGAGATACTGGTGGGATGGATCACTGAACATTTAGCCAGAAAGGAAAAAAATATTTTAATGAAATGAAAATAATACAATTGTCAAAACATGGAAACAACCCAAGTATCCATCAACAAATGAAGGAATAAACAAAATATGGTCCATATATACATTTAAATACTATTCAATCATAAATTGAAATGAAGTTCTGCTATATGGTTTTTTTTAACACCAATTGCAATTTTGAGAGTTCCCAAGACTATGCTCAGGCTTGATAATTCATAGAACAACTCACTGAACTCACTGAAAACTGTTATACTCACAATTTAATTTAGCCATACTGAAAGCATACAGATTAAAATCAACCAAGGGAATAGGTGCATGGGGAAGGAAGCAAAAGAGTTCTAAGTACAAATTTCTAGCTGCGTCTTCCAGTGCAGTCATGGACAGCGATCACTTCTCCTAGTAATAATGTGTGACAACATGCATGAAGATAATGTTTACCAGGGAAGCGCATGCAAGCCTTGGTGTCCAGAGTTTTATTGGGATTCAGTCACATAGACATGGTTGACCATCTTCATAATGACCTCGGTCCCCAGTCCTCCCAGAGTCAAGATGATGCCATGTAGTCCAAAGGACCCATCACAAATCACACTGTTGGCATAGACTACCTGGCATGGCCCAAGACCCTAGGGTAAACAAAGATGCTCTTATCAGCCAGGACATTCCAAATGTTTAGAGATCACCTCCTAGGAACTGAGGGCAAAAGCCAGACTTCACTGTGGGTAAGAATATCTAGATTATTATTGATCTTTGACCAAGACTCACTGACAACAAAAATAACGTATTTGCCTGAACATCTACATTTAGTATAGCACTTATATGACAAACATTAGCAATAGTACAGATATGCCTAACATTTAGAGGAACCAGTGTGGGGTAGAGATAGATTTAAAGAAACAACTCATCCATCCTCTAAAGCCATTACATACATTTTCATATTTTGTACTAATTTGATTACTCGTTTTTCTCCTTGCTATACCACTATTTCTGCATTATTAGAAACTTGTACAGAACTATTTAGCATAGAAGTGAACTAATATTTAGCTAAATCTAACTGACTCACCACCACCACCACAAAGGAACTCGGGTGGCACAATGGCTAAAGTGCTTGGCTACTAACTGAAAGGTAAACAGTTGGACCCTACTGGTGCTCTGCAGGAAAAAGATGTGACTGTCTGTTTCCATAGAAATTACAGCCTTGGAAACAGTATGGGGCAGTTCTCCTTTGTTCTCTAGGGTTGCTGTGAGTTGGAATTGACTTGATGGCAATGAGTTTTTGGTTCGTTTGTTTGTTTTGCTTTAGTTAAATCTACTTCTTCCTTGTTGTTGTCGATAGGTGCCATTGAGTCTATTTTTGACTCATAGTCACCTCATGTGACTGAGTAGAACTGCCCCTTAGGGTTTTCTAGGTGTTGTGGGTTAGACTTTGGTTTACTTACTGAAAGGTTGGCCATTCAAAACTACCAGCTGCTCCTTGGGAGAAAGATGAGGCTACCTGCTCCTGTAAAGATTTATAGGCTTAGAAACCCTATACAGGGTCTCTGTGAGTCAGAATTGACTTGATGAGATTGGGTTTGGGGGGATCTTTAAGAAAGCACATTAACAATCTTTCTCCCTAAGAACATCTAGATGGATTTGAACAGTCAACCTTTTGGTTACAGCCACTTGCTTAACTGTTGCACTACCAGGTCTTAGTGCTTCCTTCTTATTGTTGTTGTTGTTGTTAAGTGCTGTTCTGACCCATAATGACCCTGTATAGGGTTTCCAAGGAGCAGCTGGTGAGCTTGAACCGCTGACTTCGCAATTCAAACCGACTTTGCTGTCCAGCGTGTTAACCCACAGTGCCACACCAGGACTCCTAGTACTTCCTTAGGCTAATCATTTTCCATTAGTATTACATTATAAGGAGGCTTTAACTCATTCTTCCATTTCATTTGACTGTCAGTGTTACCATTATCCTAGATTTATTTACATAGGTAGTTGAATTTTATCTACAATGCTAGACAAGAGTGATATTGAGAATAGTTCCTATCCGGGCTAACTGTACTACAGAAAACACCATATTTTGATCTATTCTTGGAGCAAAGACAGTCATAGTATATTAATATAAACAACTAGTATCCCAGAGAACCTCCATGGGCTTGGTGGTCCATAAGGGCCTCAGCAGCTACAATGAAAGACAGGGCTACTTTTGCCTCCAACGGAATTAAAATAGCCAAGAGGTCCAATTAGGTTAGGGTACAAGCCATTCCCAATGCTGCATCCAGCATTATTTGTTGAATCTGTCTGACCTACTTTTTTAAAGCCTCATCATTTTTCAAAGCCTCATTCATTATCTTTTTCCTAGAAGGGAATTTTCTCTAGTCTGCTATTCTAACTAGTAAATATTTTTTCTTCTGAATGTATTCGTCATTAAAATTTAGCCTATCCTATATGGTATAGTGCTGTAGGTTAATGTGCTAGACTGCAAAGTCGTTTGAACTGCAAGGTTGGCTGTTCAGGCTCACCTGCTGCTCCCCAGAAACCTTATACAGGGTCGCTATGGGCGGAACCAACTCAATGGCACTGAACAACAAAAATAACAAATAATTCCTAAGGAATTCTGGTGTAGTGCTGTAGGATAAGCACTTCACTGCTAGCTTGGTTTAACCTCAAGGATGGCGGTTCAAACCCACCAGCCATTTCTCAGAAACCCAATACAGGATCTCTATAAATCGGAACTGACTCGATGGCACTTAAAAACAATAACAAATAATGCCTAGACTGGGACCTATCTCTCCTTTTCTGTCATTTGCCAGTATTTAATACATCATGCATACTGTTGCCATTGTGTATTCATGGCCTAATTATACTTGTTTGTACCCCAAAACATTGAGACTTCATACGATGGCTATATGAGTGGTAGTAACATGTAGTTGTAATTTAGCTTTAGTATGTCATATAGGAAATCATACAGGGTCGCTATAAGTTAAAACTGACTCCAAGGCACACAACAGCAACAACATGTGATACCTACTGCTTAATCCCACAAGAAACTCTTGTCTTTTCCTGTTCTGCGTAATAGCTTTTCATCCATGAAAACGACGGTGATCTATATTTGTACATAGTATGTTAGGCATGTTGCTTTCCACTACATCCTGGGAACTTTCTACGCATTTAGTTACCAAGATTTGTAGTTACACAATGATTGGTCTTCCAGAAGTTGTGCACCACATAGTGTGTTGACCCAGTAGGGAGAAGTTATCAAGAATTTCTTCCCTTTGTGTATGTAACCTGAAAAATAAGAGTTAAAAGGTATTGACACATTACTGGAATTGCATTCAATCATTAAAAGTAAGCCCAGTTCATCATCATCATGATGTTGTTAAGTGCTATCGAGTCTGTTCTGGCTCATAAAGACCCTGTATAGGGTTTTCAAGGACCAGCTGTGTGAGTTTGAACTGCTGACCTTGTGGTTCACAGTCCAGTGTTGACCCTACAGCGCCACACCAGGATATGATAATATGACTAAAATGTGTCTCCCATAGCAGAACTACTCAGGCATATAGATTTCCACTTGACTTTGTCAAGTTCCAAATAGAGATGGTCCTAGTAAACATACAGTTTACCCTTCTGGGAATTTGGTATGAATCTGCCAAGACATAATATTATTCTCTTGATTTGACCTGTCTCAGGGTAGCAATGTAATACTGAATTTCTTTCATTATATGATCCATGTATTCATTCTTTTATCCTTAGCTACTATTTTTCCTTCTGTCTATTTGTCATCACTTTTTACCTAAACTTAATAACCTTTAGAAGGTAATGGGGCAAAGACTTTAGCTCTTCTGTAACTAAGGTGGCCCTTATCCTTAAAAAAACAACAACAGACCCAACCCACTACTGCTGAGTTGATTTATACTCATGGTGACCATGTAGGACAGAGGAAAGCTATCCCATTTGATTTCCAAGGCTGTAATGAAGTCCAGTGTGGTGCTGTAGGGTAAGCACTGGATGGTTCAAACTCACCAGCATCCCCTCAGAAACCGTACATAGAGTTTCTGTGAGTTGGAACTGACTCTATGGCACTTAACAGCAACAACAAAGTGAAGTCCCAGTGTGACGCTGTAAGATAAGCAGTGGTGGACTACTAATTGTAAGAGCAATGGCTTAGACCCACCAGCTATTCCTCAGAATTTGCTAGCTATATATGGAACCGCATCTCACCAAGTCATGTACAGTCTCGGCCTCTCTTGCTGAATAATCCTTGTTGGCATTTTGTTCCTCAGAATGTGCAAGAGGAATATGTCTATATTTAGCTATCAGCGCATTGCTAAATGCATAGCTTCCCTGTATCTACTAATGTCATGTACCCAAGTAGCCACCTCAAGTGAGCACACCAGGCTATACACTCATCTGGTGTGGTGCTGTGAGTTAATGTGCTGGACTGCAAAGTCGGTTTGAATCGCAGAGTCCGTGGTTCAAGCTCACCAGCTGCTCCTCGAAAACCCTATACAAGGTTGTGATGAGTCAGAACTGACTCAAAGGCAGTTAAGAACAACAACAATCCCAGAATGGAATTATTCTGATGACTGTTGACTAACATGTTCTATTTGATAGTGCCCCTTAAAGTCCCATAGTAATTACTATAAGGTCATTCCCACATTGTTGTTGTTATCAAGTACAGTCAGTCAATTCCGACTCATAGCAATCCTTTATAGGGTTTGAGGAGCAGCTACTGGGTTTGAACTGCTGACCTTGCAGTTAGCAGTCCAGTACTTAAATACTATAGTGCCACAGTAGGATTCCATGGCCATCCATTTATAGTCCAATTTTTCATTTAGCTCACCGTATGTTATTGTTAAGTGCCGTGGAGTTGAGTCCAACCCACAGTGACCCTGTATGGTATTTCCGAGGAGCAACTGGTGAGCTTGAACTGCCAACCTTGCAGTTCATACTGACTTTGCAGTGCAGTTCAATAGCCCACAATGCCACACTGAAAACCATATGAATAGCAGCTGAACATTGTCAGATATAGTGCCAGAAGATAAAAACATTATTAATAACAGCAGAACATTATATAGTGCCCGAAAGATGAGCCCCTCAGGTTGGAAGGCTTTCCAAATATGACTGGGGTAGGAGTTGACTCTACAAAGTAGAGTTGATCTTACTGATGCAGATGAAGTAAAAGTTCTGGGATTTTCATTTGCTGATGGGGCACAAATCAAAAAGAGAATAAATAGCTGTGAACATCCATTACTAATCAGAACATGGGATGTATGAAGTATCAATCAAAGGAAATTGAAACCTGTAACAAATGAAATGGAAGGCAAAAAGACCCATATCCAGCTGAAATAGGCTGGTATTGGCCATTTTGAATCAGACAATCATGGTTTACTATGCCAGGAACAGCAAATTCAAGAGAAAAGGCTTCACTTCCACTATTAAAATGAATGTTTCAAGATTTTTCTTGAAATACAATGTTGTCGGTGATAGCAAGACCAGTTAATAGTTGATACCATGAATACTTAACTTTACGCACCAATCACTAAAGCTAGTGATGAAGAAATTGACGAATTTTACCAAGTTCTTCAGCCAGAAATTGATCACACATTCAATCAAGATACATTGATAATTACTAATTATTGAAATGCAAAAGTTGGAAGCACAGAGGAAGGGTCAGTAATTGGAAAATATGACCTTGGTGATAGAAATGATGTTGGAGATCGCATGATAGATTTTTTTTTTTTAACTTTTTATTGTGAATTGAGTGAAGGTTTACAGAGCAAATCATCAGTTTTACATTCAACAAAGCATACACTTTGCTACATTATATAATTGCAATCCCCTCCATGTACCAATAGTTAACAGTATTTACCTGTATTCACTCCAACCACTGTCTTCCTCCCTGTGTCTCCTGCTACCCCCGTATTTCCTCTGCCAACCTCTCTCCAGTTATATATTGCCTGCCTTGTCACCCATGTCAATGTGTGTCTACCCTCTAGCATGTATAGCATTTCCTTCTCCCTCCAAAACCATCATAGATTATTTCTTTTACAAAAAAAAATAAATAAATAAAGCAAACAAACAACCACACAGGGATATATAGTAATTTAAACAACCAAAGGGCACATTCTGGAAGCCAGTCTCCTGGCCACCAGCTCACAGCCTTTTTCTTTTCATGAGTCCAGAGTCCTCAGTTGCTCAATGTCTCTATGCCATCACCTCTGCCTCTATATCTGGTGTCACTGCTTCTCTGGTTAGGTTCCCACATTCAGATCATGCTCTTCTCACTTGATGTTTTAGGGTCCTCTGTTCCTAGAATGCAAGATTAACTTCAACTCCCTTTTTGTTACACAATCTCTACCTTTACAGTTGTGACAATCACAATTAGGTATGATAACAACTACTCACTATTAAATCAGTTAATCCTATCTCCATCTCCTTTCATCAGACCCATCTAAACAAGAGGAAAACGATTCAGTAAGGAGTCTACCTTCCCCTGCACACTCTGAAAATAAATTCCCTCTTGAAATCTTTAAGGCATTCACTTCATGGTTAGGTCTTTGCCCATGGGCTCAGGAGACCCCAAGTCTCACTGCACTTCAGAGTCAGGATGGCGAGACTTGATTTCTCATATTTCGGACATGTTATCAAGAAGGACTGGTCCTTGGAGAAAGTTGTTAGCAAAATAGAGGAAGACTTCCAAGGAACGAGATTGACACAGTGGCAGTAGCAATGGGTTCAAAAGTAACAACAATATGCAGATGGCGCAGGACTGAGCAGTGTTTTGTTCTGTTGTGCATAGTGTCATCATGAGTCGGAACTGACTCTACTGGACCTAACAACAGCAACAAATGACCAGGCTATGGACCACTGACCAAGAGTCAGAAAAAGAATAAAACAAATACAGTAGTTTTTGTTTTGCTACCTATAGTGCATCTAGTACCGACCTGCATTTTCTGCCTTTGGGGTTTAGTGGAGAATTGCTATACTACTTTAAGTGCATATTTCCATTTTGTGGAGGCCCATTTAATGGTATGTCTCTAAACAAACGGGCTTCATCTCATCATCCTCAACACCACAACCTCCTGAGGACTTATGTGTCCTACTAAATGTATCAAAAGTCTGTATTACCTGAAAAACAAATTTCCATTTCATTCAAAATGCCTTCCATTACTGAAAGCATGCTTTCAACATAAAACTTGAAGCTGAAAATAATTTGATTTGGGAAGGGTTAAACCAGACCTTTAATTAGGTGGTTCTAATGTTGGTCTTACGAAGTATGAATCTGGGAAAATTGGAAATTGTCAAAAATGAAATAGAATGCATCAACATCGATATCTTAGGCA
>NW_006408579.1:2044911-2186525 GCF_000296735.1 Chrysochloris asiatica
TGGTAGCTGCGAACCGCAAGGTCAGCAGTTTGAAACTACCAGCTGCTCCACGGGAGAAAGATGAGGCTTTTTGCTCCCATAAAGATTTATAGCCTCGGAAACCCAGTTTAGGGTCACTATGGGTCAGAACCGACTCAATGGCACTTAACAACAACAACAATGTTGGTCCTTAGGAGTCCTGGTGTTGTGCGGTAGGTTAATGCACCAGACTGTAAAGCCATTTGAACTGCAAGGTCAGCAGTTCAAGCTCACCAGCTGCTCCTCGGAAACCCTATACAAGGTCATTATGGGTCAGAACCGACTCGACAGCACTTCACAACAACAACAATGTTGGATCCTCAGGAGCTCTGGTAGCGTAGTGGTTATGAATTGGGCTGTGAACCCCAAGGTCAGCAGTTTGAAACTACCAGCTGTTCCACAGGAAAAAGGTAAGGCTTTCTGCTTCTATAAAGATTTACAGCCTCGGAAACCCTGTGCAGGGTCACATGAGTCAGAACCGATTCCACGGTACTTAACAACAACAAAAAATGTTGGTCCTCGGGGATAAAAGACTCCCTGTTTGTATTCCCCCAAGGAAGGGTTAAACTTCCTTGAATCTATGTAAATAAATGATCATATTGGGAATTCTCATTTTTTTAATAACAATTTCCAGATCTCCTTGGATGCCCAGGCTGCATGGAAGTCTATTCAATGGAATCCTTTAAGATATTGATGTTATATTTTTTAGTTACTCAGCACAGGAGGCTTTTTTTGTTTTTAATTTTTTTATCATTGATGAATTCTTCTATCATTTCAAGGAAAACCTCATGTAAAAATCATTCATTTTCTTCTTACTTTCTTCAAACTGTTTTAGTGTGGTTTCCTTTCAATTTTCTTCTGTCCATCCACCTTAGAACTGCCATCCATAAACCAAGTAGCTCTTAGTTTATTGTTGTTGTTGTTAAGTGCTGTCGAGTCGGTTCTGACCCATAGCGACCCTGTACAGGGTTTCTGAGGCTGTAAATCTTTACGGGAGCAGAAAGCCTCATATTTCTCCCACAGAGTGGCTGGTAGTTTCGAACTGTTGGCCTTAAGGTTCGCAGCCCGATTCGTACCCACTATGCTACCAGAGCTCTAGAAGAGAGTTTATTCATAAGATGGAGTCATGGTGTGGCTCTGTGGGTTAGTGCTCTAGACTACAAAGTCAGTTTGAACCATAAGATTGGTGGTTCAAGCTCACCGGTCACTCCTCAGAAACCCTATACAGGGTTATTGTGGGTTGCAACCAACTTGATGGCACTTAACAACAACATTCATAAGGTGCTGTCAGGTAACAATAGGATCTGGTGGCTCATCAGGGGGTTCTAATGTTGGTCCTTGTTTGTATCCCCCAATAGCATGCTCCTGTATCACCTCCATTTTACTGTGGAAGTTTTCTGGGTACTGTTTTCCCTAGAGTGTTTCTCTTGCCTAACAACAAGCTAGTAATTGTCTCTCAAATGACATATATTATACTGTAGTAAACAGAAACTTTCTGATCCCCAAATCACAGTGGTTACCGCTGAGTATCTCATAGGCTTTTGTCATAAGATCCAGTCTGCCAAGTACATGTTGCAGAGACTTCCAAAATCACATCTGGTTGTGGATCATAGGGACCCCAAAGCATTTTCAGTTCACACACGACTTGCCTTTGTTCATGCGCTGTTCCAAGATCTGGAATATAAGTCCTCCAGATTCTAAATTGACCAACCAGTCAGTCTCTTGATCTCTTACATAGTTCAAGGGTTAGGTTATTTTTAATTGCATATAGAATGCCATCGATGACTTCTGTATGGGTTACTCCTAAGAACATCACCATTTGTGTGGAACCTAGGATCTTTGATGGATTTGTCAACCAGCCCCTGTTGGTTATATGCCTCACCATTGTATTTAAGTCAATTCTAGCTAAGCACAGCTAACTAGGACTGACTTAAATAACAAAAGGAATCCTGGTGTGGTGCTGTAGGATAAGCATTCAACCACTATATAGGATTTCTGAAGTCTGTTTGAACTGCAGGGTCTGTGGTTTAAACCTACCAGCCACTCCTTGGAAACCCTATGCAGGGTCACTGTGAGTTGGAATGGATTCAACAGCACTTAACAACAACAAATTAACCACAAGGTCAGAGGTTAAAACCCACCAAATGCTGCTAGAAACCCTACATAGGGTCGTTGAGTCAGAACTGACTCGATGACACTTTAACAACAACAATTTGCTCATTAGTTTCTGATACTATCATATTATTAACATAAAGAAGCCATGGTAGTACTTGGTTAAAGCACTTACCTGTCAATAAAAAGGTCGGCAGTTTGAACCTACCTGCTGCTCCACTGGTGAAAGATATGGCAACCTCCTTACCTAAAGGTGTACAGTTTTGGAAACCCTTTGGGGTTGTTCTATTCTATCTTAAGGGTCACTGTGAGTCAGAATCAACTTGCTGGCAGTAGGTATCATCGACATAGTGTATTCTTAGATTAAGTCTAGATCCCCTCTAATCAAATTATGGAAGTAAACTGGTAATTCAAATAATACTGTAACACTATGGTAAATGTAAATTTGGATATTTCTATGTGAAGGAAATCTTGAGTTGGCTCTTTTCTGAGATTTAGACAGAGAAAAAACATAAGACCAGTCACTGAGTACCGTTCTCCTTTAGCTTGATATATTTTTTGAACTGCTGAAACTTTGTCAGGGATTGATGGTATTATGGGCAAAACTACTGTTTTTTTAAAAAAACATTGATAATCTACTGTTAGTTTCCATGAGCTACCACATTTTTTTCTTCCCTAGGACATACATAACTGTTGAATAGAGAATTTTTTGGTACCAGTGCTCAGGCGTCTTATGGATCAGTAATTAATCTGTTTTGCCCACTAAAAAGTCCTGGTATGGTGCTGTGGGATAAGCACTGGACTGCTAACCACAATGTCAGTGGTTCAAACCCACTAGCTGCTTCTTGAAAATCCTATACAGAGTTGCTATGACTGGACGACACTTAACAATAACAACAGGTCATAGGAAGTTCTAGCAGTTCCCATTTAGCTTGTCTCATCACAGCTGGCCAGTGGTAGAGTTTACATGCTTTCTGTTGTAGAAAACTAGGAAGGGGGACGTGTTCACCGTTCAGACATAATGCCCATCCCAGTAATACTTCAGGTAAAGGAGCAAGAAGCACTTCAATAAAGTCTATTCACATATTTCCATTTTCATTCGAGCTTTCACTTTAATCTTAGCAACCAATCATCTTCATATCCTCCAATCTAACTTTAACCATTTTTTTTTCTGAATTCACCAATAGATTTTAGAATCACAGTGATTTGGGCTCCTGTGTTAGAGTCCCAGAAAAGTCTCCTCTTCACACCTTGACCATTCTACCCACATATACTCTTGGCCTTCTAACTGGAGGTCAAACCAGAAGACCCTATCCTCTCTGTCTGTTTTCATCTTGATTAATTTGCCACACTATCATCCCAGCTAATTTGAAGTAAAGTTTATGGGTGCCATCTTTGTCTTCCAACTTTTAAATTCCTCCAAATTGAAGCAGTGGTGGTTTGCTTTGGAGTCAGTTCTGACTCATAGTGACCCTGTGTAGGATTTCAGTGGCTGTAAATCTTTACAGGAGCAGAAAGTCTCATCTTTCTCCCATGGAGCAACTGACCTTGTAGCTTTGAACTGCTGACCTTGTGGTTAGCAACCCAACTTGTAACTCACTGTTTGGCTTCCAGAGCCCAAATTGCAGTGCTGTGTTGCTGTTAAGTGCTGGCGAGTCAGTTCCAACTTATGACGACCTAGTATAGGGTTTCTGAGAAACAACTGGTAAGTTTGAACCACTGACCTTGTGGTTAAAACTGACTTTGCGGTCCTGCACTTCTCCTACAGCACCATACCAGGACTCCATACCAGGAGTAAGTGGAGCCAATTTGTATAGCCTTTAGCATAGAGGATCCAGCAGGAACTCCTACTGTTCCACTCATCCTCCAGTAGTGCCACATTAGAACTTTCCTTCAACCCCGCCAACGTCTGTTGTATTCGTCCCACTTCTTAATAACTATCTAAAGAGTTCCATCCTAGTTGGACGAGTCCCTTGACTCTCTTTGTCTTTCCCCATTTTCCTGAGAATGACTCGAATTTTTTTTTTAACATCTGTAAGTTCCATAAGGAGAAGTTAACACAACCAATTTGTTAAAGCTTTTCAGACTTGCTCAGTTCTATAGCAGTAAATTTAGGAATGATCTTCATGCAAAAAGCACCCCCTTTATCACAATATAGACCATTAACTGGGTGATGGTGGTGGTTATGTGCCATGGAGTCAGTTCTGACTCCTAGTGACCCTGTACAGGGTTTCTGAGGCTGTAAATCTTTATGGGAGCAGAAAGCCTCATCTTTAGCCCACCAAGCAGCTGGTAGTTTCAAACTGCTGACCTTGAGGTTAGCAGCCTGATTCGTAACCAGTTTTCTACCAGAGCTCCTTAATAATTGTGTAAAGGACTTCTTTAGGAGATGACTATACTAAGCATCATAAAGCCATTCTAGTATGGATTGCATAGGAAGCAAACCAGTGTTTCCACTTGGTATTTATAGAAGGAGAAGGATGATCCCCCTTTTCATGGTAAACAAGCCTCATTATCTTTTATCCAGTTAGCGATCTCATTGGGAATAACCTGCTGTCTGTCTGGAACATGTACAGTCATGTGTGACTGTTCAGTAGTGAGTTGTGGGTCCTTCATCACCCCATACATACTGTTTCATTCTGCTAGACATGGCCCCTAACTTAGATACTATCACAATCAATAGTAAAAGTTCTTCAGGAAGCGGTTCATTTCATACCAATCCACAAAATGATAACTCTCATATACTGTACCTGTTGGTTTCATTAGTTTCATGATTTTGTCTTATTTTGAGTACCTTCCAACCTGAGGGGGTCATCTTCTGGTACTATATCTGACAATATTCTGGTGCTAATCTTCATGTTTCAGTATTCAATAATCTGGTGCTGGCAGTGTTCCACTGCTATTCATAAGGTTTTCAGTGACTAAATATTCATTAGTAGTCCATCTCTCCTTCCTATTCTGTCTTCATCCGGGAGCTCATCTTAAACCTGTCCACCATGGGTGACCTTGCATAGCTTCCAGAATCACAGCAACATACAAGCCACCACAGTATAACAAACTGACAGATGAGTGGTGGACACATTATGAGATGGGGTCAGTTGTTAGAGGACATCATGTTTGGAGAGACAAAGGACCAGCGAGGACAAGGGAGACTCTCAGTGAGATAAGTAGGCAAAGTAGGTACCACAGTGGACTCAAAGATGCCAGTGACCATGAGGATGACACTGGACAGGGCAACATTTCGTTCTCTTGTACATAAAGTCTCCTGAGTAGGAGTTGATTCAATGACAGTTACCTATCTGTCTGTCTAGCTATTTCACATTAACTAATGTGTAGTGACAGAAAGCATGGAGATGAAGGGTAGTGATGTAAGAGGGAGGAAGAAGGGATTATAAAAGGACACAAGGAAACTTTGGGCTGATGAATATGCTCATTCCTTGATTGTGTGATTTCACAAGTATAGTAGTGTGCCTTTGTGTTGGTTCCAACTCATGGCAACCCTATAAATCTTTATGGAAGCAAAAAACCTCATCTTTCTCCCATCAAGTAGTTGGTAGATTCAACTTTGAGGTTAGCAGCCCAGCTAGTAATCCACTACGCTACCAGAGCTCCTTTTTCATAGGTATATATAAACTGATCAAATCATGCACTTAAAATATGTGACGCTTATTGTATATGTTATATCTCAACAAAACTGTTTAATAATGTAGTCTGCAAACAATGTATTTTTCTGAAAAGGTTTTCCATTGGGGAAAAAGAAAGGATACCAGACATGATGGATTGTGCCACACATGCATCATGTCTGGTATCCTTTTCCAAAAGGCTCTGGTTGGTATCAACCTACCTGAGTAACTGTGCTAGATATTGATGACTGATAAGGGAAAAAGAATATTTTCTTTTTCCTAGATTCCTCTTGTAATTTAATAAGGGCCCAAGTAACTTAACTCTTAGGGCAAAGCAGCTATTTCAGGCTCAAAGGGAAGCTCTCTGAGTGCCTCTTCTGATGTGCATAAAATAGCAGCAATGTTTCATTTTTTTTCCTGGCAGTCCACAGAATCGTTCTGCATCCCAGTGAACTTAAAATTTAATGATGTATCTTTGATTCTGATATCTACAATCATGATTGAAAATGGTCATTGTTATTTATATACTCCCACAGTAATCCTCAGTACCGGTGATTTTCTGCCTGTTAGCCTGTTACTGTTTCATGGATGTCAAAAGATAGGAGCTTCCTGGGTCAGAGACAAAGTGCTTCATTACTCGGCAAAAACAGTAGCCAGGGCTTCATGTTAGGTTTGTGCTGTTTCTCCATGCTCATAAATCCCACAGGCATGATACAGGGCCGGTGAAGGAGGCTTGCACACACAGTGGACTGCACCATGTGGCAAAGGAGGCTATTCTGAGAGAGAAATCCTGACCCTGGGGGTTCGTTGCCATTATAGTGAGTGGTTACAAGCCTGTTCTTTGTTTGGAGGGAGATGTTTCTCGTTGTTCATGGTTTCTTGCTGCAAACTCAATACTGAGAAATGGCCTGAGTTAAAAAGTGGTCAGGGCCTTGCCTTCTTACCACACTCAACATGCTTAGGGCCATGGTACATCGACTCTCTCAACACTGGCAACTATACATGGAGGCACTGTCACCTCTGCCTGCACTCTGAACTGGAGTGTCAGCCAGTGACATAGACCCCTGTGTTGGCATTGTGCTAGACTCAGTCCATTGTGGTTTCTTCACTCCAGTATGACTTCCTTTCGAGGTAGCATCCATGGAGGTCCTCAACAGCCCCCAGCAGATCTGCATTACAAAATTTCATGTATCTTGAGCTATATGTTTTCTCTGCCTTCAGAAACATGAGTCATGGTACTGAAGCATGTACCGTACCTTTCTGAGAACCCCTGTAGCTCTTTGGGTTTCAAATTATTTTCCATGATTAGAAAGTCGTCAGGATTATCATGCTTTTGAGAAGTGTTAACCCATTGCCATGGAGCTGATCTTGACTCATACTAACCCTGTAGGACACATTATAATACTCCCATTGGGTTTTCAAGGCTATAACTCTTTACAGAAGCAGGCTGCCATGCACTCTTTTTCCCGAGGAGTGGCTGGTGGTTTCGAACCACTGACCATTCAGTTAGCAGTCCAGCACTTAACCACTGTGCTATGAGGACTGCTCATTGAAGGAAGTTATACTCATCATTTCTGTTCTTCTTTCCATTCCTGAAAGCCTTCTACTATGTATCAACAGCAATAGTAAGTATTTACTGAACCAAATATCAACTGTGCTCAGGTACTGTATAAAATGTGGTTTATGGATTCCTGGGAATTTCAGACATATTACATGAATGGAGAACATGACCACAATTTTTTTTAAAGTACATTGTATTTCTTAAAAATAGGTTTTCAGAAAAAAATACCTTGTCCCAGCCATAGGAGCTTGCTACTTTCATATTGATTGCTTCTGATCTTTCCTCTCTATGATGAGAGATATTAGGGCTGAAGAGAAGGTGACTGGGAAGAGAAGAAAACAGTACTGATCTTGTCTGTCAAGAGAACATTTGCACAAATCCAAATATTGGGCCCTACAAGGATTTCTGGGATCTTCTCAGTAACTCCTATCTGATGGTTAAGAACTAAGAAGGAAGAGAAACCAGTCAGGCCTAGAAGAAATAGCAAGTTTATAATTCATCTCAGAGACACTGTTGCAGGGCCCTGGATTGAATGAAGCAGGGTGGCTAGGAACAGATCCTACAAGGTCATACCCCAAATGAAAGCTAAGGTTCATAATTGGAGAAATGATATTGACCAATTAATTCCATAGCATTGAGCTTAGAGCCAAAACTGGGTAATGTATCATCAAGTCAGGAGTCATTGACATGCAGGGATGGTGCAGGAAAAGTGGTGCAAAGCAGGAAGGAGATGAGATCTAGGACTGTAAACAGGGGTGAGGCCCTTCTTGGATCCTAACTGTGGGGAGAAATGTAGATGAGTCAGCTGAAGTTAATGAGGCAGAACCAGGGTTAATGCATAGGCGTAATTACTGTGCAAGGAGCTCTGGTAGCATAGTGGTTATGGGTTGGGCTGCTAACCCCAAGGTCAACAGTTTGAAACTACCAGCTGTTCTATGGGAGAAAGATGAGGCTTTCTGCTCCCATAAAGACTTATAGCCTCAGGAACCCTGTACAAGGTCACTATGAGTTGGAACCAACTCCATAGCACGTAACACGACCACCACCACTGTGCAGTCTTCTGCTGTTATTTGTTCATGCTATATGAAATGGTCACACCCTCCTTTGGGCACCCACCATTATAGATGAACACATATGCTATTGAATATCCCCTCACAACTGATGGTACTTAAGACTTGGTTGTGGTGGTGGTGGGAGGCGGTTTGTCTTTCTTACTAGATAATGAACTACTTGAGGTTATGACTACTGCTGCTGCATGCTGTCAAGTCGGTCCTGACTCATAGTGATGCTGTTTAGGATTTCCAAGGCTGTAAATCTTAACAGGAGCAGAAAGTATCATCCAACTGCTGACCTTGTGGCTAGCAGCCCAATATGTAGCCTGCTACACAACTAGGGCTCCTTGAGGTTAGGATTACACCTTATTTATTTTTGTATGTTCACTGTGCCTGAGAGCCCTGGCGTAGTGCTGTAGGATACCCATGCTAACCTCAAGATCACTATGAGTTAGAACCGACTCGATGGCATACAACACCATTGTGTCTGGACTTCACTCTATGTTTCCTAAATGAACAAATTTTGAGCCTAGTATAGAAGGCTATGATGATAAAGGTAAATTCTTAGAAGACAGACACTCTGATACTTTGATCTGTTTTATATCTCACCAGTTCTATGTAGCATTGTTACATAGGTAAGCAGTTGGCTCCTGTTGTTCTCCCTTCTTCATTCTAGTGACAGCTCCCTCCAGGAGCCCAATGTGGAGCTATAAATCCCTATCTTTATTGGTATGGCCCTTCATTCTATAACTATCCTTTCAGTCTTGACATGCTATTAAAACTTGTATGTTCCAACGCCCTGTTTACCATAGACCTTTGTACTTTTAGAAAGCCTTTTTATAGATCTTACAGATGTGCCTATTGTTGAAACCATCACAATATTTCAAGAAATATTTGTTGAATTGATCAGCTGTGTATCAATACTGTCCTAAGTACTAAGGGTTACATCAATGAAAAGAGCAAGGGAAATCCCTTCCTTTATGGACTTTGTGCTCCTAGAGGTGTGAGCACGAAGTAAATTAGACAAGTTATAAAATATATGGAATATTAATATAAGTGAAGATAAAAAAAATAAAATAGGAAAAGTGAATGGAGATTTTAGTTGGGGCAGTGAAGTCCTCATTGAGAAGGTAGTATTTGAGTATAACTTTGAAAGATGCCCGAAGTATAATAGACAAAATTTCACTATCCTTGTTTCTAAGGAGAATTATGATTCTGCTTATTATAACACACATTTGTTTGTTCTTCTGGGAGTCCATGGTACTTTCAATATTCTTCTCCATCACCATAACTCAAATGCATCAATTCTTCTCTGGTCTTCCTTACTCATTGTCTAACTTTCACATGCATATGAGGCAATTGAAAAATACCATGACTTGGGTCAAATTGCTATCTTTGCTCTTAAACACTTTAAATAAATCTTATGCAGGAGATTTGCCTAGTGCAATACATTATTTAATTTCTTGAGTTCAATGAGTGTTGATAAATCCAAACAAAATGAAGTCTTTGACAACTTCAGTCTGTTCTCTGTTTATCATGATGTTATTTATTAGTCCAGTTGTGAGGATTTTTATTTTCTTTACATGGAGGTGTAATCCATACTGAAGACTATAATCTTTGATCTTCATCAGTAAGTATTTTAAGTCCTCTTCATTTCCAACAAACAAGGTTGTATCATCTGCATATCTCAGGTTGTTAATGAGTCTGCCTTCTGTCCTGATGCCACATTCTTTTTCATTGAATCCAGCTTCATGGATTATTTGTTTGCAAAAAATTGAGTAAGTATGGTAAAGAATACAACCCTGGTGCACACCTTTCCTGATTTTAAACCATTCGGTATCCCCTTGTTCTGTTTGAACTACTGCCTCTTGGGCTATATAAAGGTTTCTCAATCAAGTACTCCTTATAATACCTATTCTTCACAATGTTATCCATAGTTGTCATCATCCACACAGTCAAAAAACCTTTGCAAAGTCAATAAAGCAGAAGTAAACATCTTTCTAGTATTCTCTGTTTTCAGCCACGATCCATCTGCTGTCAGAAATTATAACCCTAGTTTCAAGTCCTCTTCTGAATCCTGCTTGAGTTTCTGGGATTTCCCTGTCACTGTACTGTTGTAGCCATTTTTGAAATATCTTCAGCAAAATTTTACTTGCATGTGATATTCATAATATTGTTTGATGATTTCCACATTTCGTTGGGGCACTTCTCTTTGGAATAAGCACAAGTATGCATCTCTTCCAATCAGTTGGTCACGTAGCTGTCTTCCAGTGTCTTGGTATCGATGAGTGAACCCCTCCAGTGCTGTATCAGTTTGATGAAAAATTTCAATTTGTATTTCATCCATTCCTGGAGTCTTGTTTTTTGCCAATACCTTCAGTGCAGCTTGAATTTCTTCCTTCAGTACTGTCAGTTCTTGAACATTGCTATCTCTTAAAATGGTTGTTCATCGGCCATTTCTTTTTGGTACAGTGTTTCCTCTGTGTATTCCTTCCATCTTCTGTTAATGCTTTCTGCATCATTCAGTATTTTGCCCATGGAATCCTTCATTTCAAGTCAAGGCTAGAATTTTTTCTTCAGTTCTTCTACCTTGAGAAATTCTGAGTGTGTTCTTCCCTTTTGGTTGTCAAACTCCAGGTCTTTGGACATTTCATTATAATACTTGACTTTGTCTTCTAAAGCAGCCCTTTGAAATTTTCTGCTGAGCTCTTTTCTTCCTCATTTCATCATTCACTTGGGCATCTCTGTGCTGAAAAGCAAGTCTCAGAGTCTCTTCTAACATCCATTTTAGTCTTTTCTTTCTTTCCTGTACTTTTAATAATTTTGTGGTTTCTTCCTGTTTAATAATCTTGATGTCATTCCCACAGCTCTTCTGGTCTTTGGTCATTAGTGTCTAATACATTAAATTTGTTCTGGAGATGGTCTCTACATTCAGGTGAGATATGTTCAAGTTCATATTTTGGCTTTCGTGGAATTGTTTTAATTTTCTTTAGCTTCAGCCTTAACTTGCATATGAGCAATTGATGATCTGTACCATAGTCTCCCCCTGGTCTTGTTTGGTTGATGATATTGAGCTTTTTACTGTCACTTCCCACAGAAGTTTGATTCCTGAGCATTTCATCTGGTGAGGTCCATGTTTAAAATCACCTTTTATGTTGTTTGAAAAAGACATTTGCAAGGAATGCATCATTGGTCTTAAAAAATTGTGATTCAACCCCCAGCATCATTTTTATCACCAAGGCTATATTTTCCAGCTACTGATCCTTACTCTTTGTTTCCAGCCTATGCATTCTAATCACCAGTATTTTTCATCTTAATTGCATGTTTGATCAATTTTAGACTGGAGAAGTTGGTAGAATTCTTAAATTTCATTGTCCTGGCTTTAGTGGTTGGTACATACCATTGAATAATAATGATATTAACTGGTCTTCTTTGTAGGATAGGATATTATCCTATCACAAGCAGTGTTGTACTTCAAGACAGATCTTGACATGTTCTTTTTGATGAAGAATGTGATACCATTCCAATTCAATTTGTCATTCCCAGCATAATAAACCATAGGGTTGCCAGATTCAAAACAACCAATACCATTCTTGAATATCGTAGGCATTAATGAGCATTTCTGCTCACTAATGCCTAGGATATCGATCTTTATGCTTTCCATTTCATTTTTGGCAATGTCCGTTTTTTCTCGATTTATATTTCGTACATTCCATGTTCTAATTATTAATGGCTGTTTGCAGTTATTTCTCCTAATTTTGAAATGTACCCGATCAACAAATGAAGTTCCCAGAAACTTTACTCCATTCACATCACCATGGGCAACTCTTTTTTTAGAATGAAAAACTTTATTATTAACTGATTCCAACAAGAAAAGTAGAAGTGCCCAGAAACATGGACAGCGTTTCCATCAGCAGCAGGCAGGGTGATGGCACAGGTATAGGCCTAGGATGGTCCCACTGCACCCTAGCAGAAAGGGGGGAGCCCAGAGAAAGGGCCAGGTTCCCTCCATTCAGCTGAGAGTCCTGAGACCACCTCACCCAAGGAAGCCCAAGATAACAGCCAATGGCAACTCTTATTTGAAGAGGAAACTCTTCCAGTCATATTTTGAGTGACTTCCAACTTGAGAGGTACTATATCTGTCAGGATTCAGGTGCTCTTCATATTGTTTTCACCTTCTGGTACTGTATCTGACAATATTCTGCTGCTATTCATAAGGTTATAAACTGCTAAACATCCAGAAGTAGTCTGCCTCTCCTTCTTACTAGTCTGTCTTAGTCTAGAAACTCTACTGAAACCTGCCCACCATGGATTGCCCTGCTGATATTTAAAATGTTAGTGGAACTCGTGGAAGTGCAGGTAAACTCCCAAAACTAAACTCCCTCTTGAAAACTTGTGAGCCAGTCACTTCATGCCTTTATTATCCCCTCATTTTAGGTAGCCAATGTCTAAGTTTCCTGTCCCTATCTACCCTGTATACAGAGGGGATAGGACTGATATACTTGATGTGAAGATTCCTTCCCTCTCAGTTGATATTCTGAGCTACTACATTCATAGGTATAGGTCAAGTTCATCAAATTGTAGCAATTTACACTCATTTCCTTTATCAAAAATTGGTTATTTATTTTCCTCTAGTCGAATTCTGATCAACAAGCCATCGAGTCTAGGTCGAATGTGTACTATCTACAAGTTTGGGTGTTCTTGTGTGTCTCTCCCCTCACTTCATATCAGCTGGACACTTCACTCTCAGCTCTAGCCCTCCGTGGCTATGTCCTTGTCCATGAGCTTAGAAGTCCCCGGGTCTCAACACATTTTGAACCAATCAGCCCTTCCTCTTCTGTCATCTCCAGGTCGATGGGAGTCTATGGAACATGGTTGAACTCAGCCCATGTCTTCATTGAAACCTTTCCCCCTCCTTTACTCACCAGCTGACCAACGTGGTCACCAGCAATCTTTCATGCCTGCTCATGTGTTCCCTTTGAGTTTCAGTCTTGGTGGGGGGTTTGTCCTTAAGGGACTTGATTGCTTGCCTTGATTCCATAATTTTTATGCACATAGTCAAATGCCTTTGCATCATGAATAAAACACTAGTAAACATCTTTCTAGTGGTATTTGTTTTCAGCCAAAATCTGTCTACATCTACAGTGGTCCCCTTTGTTCCACATCCTCTTCTGAATTCAGCTTGAATTTCTGGCAGCTCCCTATTGATATATAACTATTTTTGAGTTAACCTTCAGCAAAAATTTACTTGCACATGATATTAATGATATTGCTCGATAATTGGAATGAGCTCAAATATGGATTTCTTCCAGTCAGTTGGCCAGGTAGCTTCTGAATTTCTTGGCATAGATGAGTGAACCCCTCCAGCACTGCATCAATTTGTTGTATTTTAATGGTATGTAAATTTGCTCTCACTTTGAAATGACCGAATCAGCCTGTACTGGAAACAAATTTGTCATCACAATCACTTTCACTTATTGCACGTGCAGCTTTTAAATCAATGAGAGGACTTTGGGAGCATTTTCTTGCACTAAAGTAAGGCTAAATAAGAACCATGTGCATATGTCCTACATACTAACAAATTTGATTTAAAGATACATTTAGGAATGCATCACATTCATAACCTAAGAACTGCCTGTACAGAGGAGACACTGCTAGGGATAGATCAAAATTGGACTAGTAGCAGGTATAAATATATAAGTGTATTTGTAGAAATAAGATTAAATAAAGGTTAGAAAAATGAGACTATATTACTTAATGACTGTGTGATGGGAAAGTAGCCCTGGTGGTATAGTGGGTTACCCATTGGACTATTAACCGCAAGGTCAGTTGTTTGACTTCACCAGCCACTCCTCAGTAGAAAGACAAGACTTTTTGCTCTTATAAAGATTTACAGTCTTGGAAACCCTAAGGAGGCAGTTCTGCTCAGTCCTATAGGGTCACTATGCGTCAGGATCAACTTGATCGCATTGGGTTTGGTTTTATATGATGTGACAATGCAGTTATAATCCACACATTGAAAAATGGGGAGAGAATGAATATAGCATATGTAAAAAAAACTTTTAAAATTGTTTTAAATACTCATAATTGGAGGTATAGTTAGTATTGTTATAGGTAGACTGTTGTAAGGATAATGTGGTAGAAGGTAACAAGGAATTATAGAATATCCTAATTGTATTTATTAGCCTTTGTCTCCTTGAGAACCACAGGATTTGATGTGGTGTAAAAGAGATGTAGATGTAAGTTATGGTTAAGTAGAAATTCTGTAATTGTGTCTTTAAAGCGTATCAGCATGAAATCTCAAGTGTATGTGTTTGTGTCTCCTAGCTCTAGCCACTAAAATTAAGGGCCAAGTTAGTAGTAATGAATACCCCCTTTGCTTAGATTATGTTCTGGATAAAACATTTTTCCATGAAAGAAACTAGAGTTTTTTGGAGTAATGGCTGATTACAAATCTAGGGCAAGAAATACTCAAGATGAGAATGGAACTTGGTGTACATCAGATGGCATTTGTTGTTGTTAAGTACCATGGAGTTGGTTCCGACTCATGGTGACCCTGCACAGTGTTTCTGAGGCTGCAAATCTTTACAGGAGCAGAAAGCGTCATCTTTCTCCTGTTGAACAGCTTGTAGTTTCGAACTGCTGACCTTGAGGTTAGCAACCCAATTCGTAACCACTACACAACCAGAGCTTCTTAGGCTGACAGCATAGACACTATAAAAGATCACTAAGGTCATGTTAATAGGATTTGGAGCCAAACTTAAGACCAAGGCTGCCCTTTCCACCTACTGCTCTTTCTGTTTCTAGCTTTCAATTTCCAATCACCAGTAATTATCACTGCATCTTGAATGTACAGTTGATCGATTTCTGTAGTTCATAAAAACCTTTAATTTCTTTAACTTGGCATTTGTAGTTGGTGTGTAAATTTGAGTAATAGTCATATTAACTGGCCTTCCTTGTAGGCATATTGATATTAACTATCATTCACAGCATTGTGCTTCAGATTAGATGCTGATGATGCATGCAACACTGTTCCTCTTCAATTTGTCATTAACAACCTAGTAGTTGCAGTGGTGGTGATGTGCCATGGAGTTGGTTCTAACTTATAGCAACCCTGTATAGGGCTTCCGAGGCTGTAAATCTTTATGGGAGCAGAAAGCCTCATCTTTCTTCTGGGAACAGCTGGTAGTTTCAAACTGATGGCCGTGTGATTAGCAGCCTGACTTGTAACCACTACACTACGAGAGCTTCTTAACAGCATAGTAGATTATATGATTGTCCGATTCAGAATGGACAATGCTAATACATTCCAGCTCATTATCCTAGAATATTGATATTCAAATATTCATTTTTGACAACTCCCAATTTTTGTTTATATATACTTGGTGTATTCCACATACCAATTATATTAGGATATTTACATCTGTTACTTCTCAGTTTGAGTCATGTGTCATCAGCAGATGAAGGTCTTGAAAGCTTTACTCCATGCATGTCATTAAGGTCGTATCTACTCAGAAGAGGTAGCTCATCCCCAATTGTATTTTGAGTGCCTTACAACCTGTGGGCTTATCTTTCAGTGCTATATCAGTCTTCTGTGGTTATCTATAAGGTTATCATTGGCTAATTTTTAGACACAGATGGACAGGTCTTTCTCCTAGTCTGTTTTAGTCTAAGCTTCCCTGAAACATATCCACTATGGATGACCCTACTGGTATTTTAAATACTGGTGATATAGCTTCTAGTATCATTGTATCATGTAAATAACCACAGTATGGCAAACTGACAGGTGGTAAGAGTTACCATATGACATAGTAATTCCATTCCCTGGCATATGTCCAAGAGAAATTTGAACATGTACACATGTTTTCATAACAACATTATTCATAAAATCCCAGTAGTGAAAACAACCCAAATGTCTACCACCTGATGAGAAGATAAACAAAATGTGGCATATCAAAATAATAAAATATTATTTGTCAATAAAAAGGAATGAAATAAGGATACATGCTTTATCATAGATAAGCCTTAAAAACATTATGCTAATTAAAAGAATTCAGTCACAAAGATTATATATGAATCAATTTATATAGAGTCCAGAATAGGTAATCTATTAGCATAAATTAGCATTGCCTAAATCATTCGTCTTGTCAGTTTGTCATACTGTGGTGGCTTGTGTGTTGCTGTGATTCTGGAAGCTATGCCATGGGTATTTTAAATACCAGCAGGGCCATCCATGGTGAAAAGGTTTCAGATGAGCTTCCAGACGAAGAGAGACTAGGAGGAAGGAGAGAGGGACTACTTAAGAATATTTAGTCACTGAAAACCTGAAGTGTAGCAGTGAAATACTGTCAGATGTAGTGCTAGAAAGCGAGCCCCTCTGGTTAGAGGCAATCAAAATGCAACTGGGGAAGAGCTGTCTCCTCAAAGAAGAGTTGACCATGATAACACAAATGAAGTAACACTTTCGGGACCTTCTTTCGCTTATGGGGCACAACTCAAAATGAGGAGAAACAGCTTCAAACAGCCATTAATAATTAGAATATAGAATGTACAAAGTATGACCTAGGAAAATTGGAAATTGTCAAGAATGAAATGGAATGGATAAAAATCGATATCCTAGGCATTAGTGAGCTGAAATGGACTGGGTTTGGACATTTTGAATCTTACAATCACAGAATTTACTATGCTGGGAATGACAGTTTGAAGAGAAACAGCATCGCATTCATCATCAAAAAGAACATAACAAGATTTGTCGTGAAGTGTACAATGCTGTCTGTTATATAATAATATACATATGCCTACAAGAAAGACCAGTTAATACCACTATTATTCACATTTACACACAACCACTAAGCCAGTGAGGATGAAATTGAAGAATTCTACCAACTTCTTCAAGGAGCTCCTGTAATGTAGTAGTTACGAATTGGGCTGCTAATCTCACGGTCAGCAGTTCAAAACTACCAGCTGTTCCATGAGAGAAAAATGAGGCTTTTTGCTCCCGTAAAGATTTACAGCCTCGGAAACCCCGTACAGGGTCGCTATGAGTCGGAACCGACTCCATGGAACATAACAACAACAACCAACTTCTTCAGTCTGAAATTGATTGAACATGCAATCAAGTTGTATAATTGGAATGCAAAAGTCAAAAACAAAGAGGAAGGATCAGTAGTTGGAAAATATGGCCTTGGTAATAGAAATGATGCTGGAGATCACCTGGTAGAATTCTTCAAGACCAATGATTTGTTCATTTCAAATACCTTTTTAAAAGAACATAAAAGATGAATATACACATAGACCTCACCAGATGGAATACACAGAAATCAAATTGACTAAATCTGTGCTAAGAGACAGTAGAAAAACTCCTTATCATTAGTCAAAACAAAGCCAGGGTAGACTGTGGAATAAACCATCGATTGCTCATCTGCAAATTCAGGCTGAAGCTGAAGAAAATAAAACAAGTCCATGAGAGTCAAAATATGACCTTAGCTATATCCCACCTGAATTTAGAGATCATCAGAAGAACAGATTTGATACATTAGTCACAAAACACTGGAGATCAGAAGAGTTGTGGGATGCTAAAGCAAATGGAAGAAGTGAGGCAGTATAAGAGCCTCACAGAAAATTTCAAAGGTCAGCTCAAGAAGACAAAGTCAAATATTATAATGAAATGTACAAAGACCTGGGAAGAGAAGAACACTTTCAGCATTTCTCAAGCTGGGGGAACTGAAGAAAAAATTCAAACCTTGACTTGCAATTTTGAAGGATTCTCTGGGAAACTTATTGAATGATGCAGAAAGCATCAAAAAAAGATGGAAGGAATACAGAGTCACTGTACTAAAAGGAAATGGTCAATGTTCAACCATTTCAAGAGGTAGGATATTATCAAGAGCCAATGACCCTGAAAGTAGAATTTCAAGATGCATTGAAGGAACTGGCAAAGAAAAACTGGGAATTGATGGAATACAAATTGAAATCTTTCAACAAAGTGAAATGACCTTGAAGCACTTATTCGTCTATGCCAAGAAATTTGGAAGACAACTGTTTTGTCAACTGACTGGAACAGATCCATATTTGTGCCCATTCCAAAGAAAGGTGACCCAACAGAATGTGGAAATCATCAGACAATATTATTGATCCCATGTGAGTATAGTTTTACTAAAGGTAATACAGAAACAGCTTCAATGATACATTGACAGAGAACTTACAGTGGTTCATTTCAAGCTGGCTTCAGAAGAGGACGTGAGATGGGGGATATTATTGCTGTTGTCTAATGGATCTTGACTGAAAGCAGAGAATACCAGAAGTATATGCTTTACCTGTGCTTTATTGACTACACAAAAGCTTTTGATTGTGTGGAGCATGACAATTTATGGACAACATTGTGAAGTATGAGTATTCCAGACACTTAATTGTGCTCATGAGGAATCTATGCATAGACCAAGAGGCAGTTGTTGGAACCGAACAAAAGAATACCAAATGGTTTAAAATTTGAAAGGATGTGCACCAGTGTTGTATTCTTTCACCATACTTATTCAGCCTGTATGCTGAGCAAATAATCCGAGAAGCTGGACTATATGAAGAAAAATGTGCATCAGGATTGAGGAAGACTCATTAACAACCTGTGATATGCTGATGATACAACCTTGCTTGCTGAAAGTGAAGAAGACTTAAAGTACTTATTAATGAAGATCAAAGACCATAGCCTTCAGTATGGATTGCATCTCAGTGTAAAGAAAATAAAAATCCTTACCACTGGACCAATAAACAACATTCTTATCAACAGAGAAAAGATTGACATTATCAATGACTTCATTTTGCTTGAATAAACTATCAACACTCATGGAAGCAGAGGCAAAAAAAAAAAAAAAATGCTGCACAAAGACCTCTTTAAAATGTTGAAGAGAAAAGATGTCAGCTTGAAGACTAAGGTACATCTGACCCAAGTCATGGTATGTTCAATAACCTCATATGCATGTGAAAGTTGGACAGTGAGTAAGGAAGACAGTAGAAGAATGGATACATTTGAGTTATGGTGTTAGAGGAGAATATTGAAAGTACTATGTACTGCCAAAAGAACAAATAGATCTGTGTTGGAAGAAGTACAGTCAGAGTGCTCCTTGGAAGCCAGGATGGCCAGATTTCATCTGTCATACTTCAGACATATTGTCAGGAGGGACCAGTCACTGGAGAAGGATATCATGTTTGGTAAGGTGGAGGGTCAAAGAAAAAGAGGAAGACCCCCAGCAAGATGGATTGGCACAGTGGCAGCATCAATTGGCTCAAATTTAGCAATGATTGTGAGGTTGGCCCGGGCAGTGTTTCGTTCTGTTGTGCATAGGGTCACTATGAGTTGGTACCGACTCGATGGCACCTAACAACAACAGCTGAGAATTATGAGGTTTGGAAGATAAAGGGTAAGAGATATGTGGTTTCTTTTGGGTTGATGAAAATGTTCTAAAATTGTAGAACTCTGTGAATATAGTAAAGACAATTGAATTGTATATTTTAAAAGGATGATTGTATAATAAATGAATTATATCTTAATAAAACTGCCCCCCACATACAACCATATACTTTAGGAACCTAGAACTGTGCCTAACATTTAGTAAATACTTGAAAGATGCTTTATAATAACCTATTGCCCCCACCCAAAAAAGGAAAGAAGACACTATTAAGAGAATTAAAAGGCAAGCTCTACAAAGTTAGAGTGTATTTGCTATGTATATAGTCTCCAAAAGGTTTCAGAATACATGAAGTGCTAATCAATAAGAAAAAGATAGTAACCCTAGAAAAATGATCAAGCAGCTCGAATAGATTTTTCAATATACATACAAGTATGGAAAGTGTTCAAATTTATCAAGGAAATGCAAATTAAAACAATGTGATATATATACATATACACACAGTATATATGTGTGTATAACAATAGCTTAAATTTTTAAAGAGTGACAATACATAATATTGATAAAGATGATGTCATTAAGTGCCATTCAGTCACTTCTAGCTCATTGTGACCCTACGCACAACAGAATGAAGCACTGCCTGGGCCTGGGCCATCCTCACAATTGTTACATTTGAGTCCATTGCTGCTGCCACTGTGTCAGTCCATCTCATTTTACGGTGACCCTCCACTTTTTCCAAGCATGATGTCATTCTCCAGGGACTGGTCCCTCCAGATAGCATGTCCAAAGTATGAGAGTCAGAGTCTCACTACCTTTGCTTCTAAGGAGCATTCTAGTTATACTTCTTCCAACACAGATTAGTTTGTTCTTCTGGCAGTCCTTGGTACATTTAATATTCTTCTCCAATACCATAATTCAGAGTTATCCATTCTTCTGCAGTCTTCCTTAATCATTGTACAACTTTCACATGCATATGAGGGATTGAAAATTACCATGGCTTAGATCAGTCACATCTTAGTCCTCAAATGAGAATCCGTGCTCTTCAACACTTTAAAGAGGTCTTGTGCAGCAGATTTGCTTAATGCAATACGTTCTTTGATTTCTTTACTGCTGCTTCCATGAGTGTTGATTGTCGATCCAAGTAAAGTGAAGTCTTTGATGACTTAAGTCCTTTCTCTGTTTATTACAATGCCATTTCTTGGTCCAGCTTTGAGGATTTTTGTTTTCTTTACACTGAAGTGCAATCCATAGTAAGGGCTGTAATCTTTGATTACATGTGTAATCAAAGGCTGTAATCTTTGATTTGTCAGTAAGTATTTTAAGCTCTCTTCACTTCCAGCAAGCAAGGTTGTATCATCTGCATATTGCAGGCTGTTAATGAGTCTTCCCCCAATCCTGATGCTACGATCTTCTTCATATAATCCAGTTTCTTGGATTACTTGCTCAGCATATAGATTGAATAAATAGGGTAAAAGGATACAACCCTGGCAAACACCTCTCCTAATGTTAAACCATTCAATATCCTCTTGTTCTGTTCTAACAACTGCTTCTTGATCCTATGTACAGGTTCCTCATGAGTACAGTTAAGTGTTCTGGATACCCATTCTTTACAATATTATCCATAGTTTGTCACAAGTTACACAATCAAAAGCCTTTGCATAGTCAGTAAAGCCCAAGTAAACATCATTCTGATATTCTCTGCTTTCCGCCATCTAACATCAACAGCAATATCCCTAGTTCCATGTTCTCTTCTGAATTCAGCTGTAATTTCTAATAGTTCTCTGTCTGTGTAGTTTTGCAATCAATTTTGAATTATCTTCAGTAAAATTTTACCTCCATGTGATATTAATGATATTGTTAAATGATTCCCACATTCCATTGGGAATGGGCACAAGTATGGATCTCTTCCAATAAGTTGTCCAGGTAGCTGTCTTCTAAATTTCTTGGCCTAGACAAGTAAGCACCTCCAGTGCTTCATCGGTTTTTTGAAAGATTTCATGACAAAGATGAGACACTATGAAATATTTAATCTATTCATGGTGAGAATGTCCTAACCAACTCAGTGGAATCTAACAACTGTAGAAGGAATATAAAAACAGCTGCAACCATACATTGATAGAGAACTTCCAGAGGTTCAATACAGATTCAGAAGAAGTCATGGAACAAGGGATATCATTGCTGATGTCAGATGAATCTTGGCTGAAAGCAGAGAATAACAGAAAGATACCTACCTGTGCTCAAAAACATAATGTCAAATAAAACAAACCAGACACAAAAAATGGAATAGATAATGTCCTTTATATCAAGTTCAAACCAGGCATAATTACATTATAGTGTTAACAGTCATGTTAATGGTTTACTTTTAGGGAGGATGTTGTTATTAAGTGCCATCAAGTCAATTCTGACTCATAGTGACCCTTTGCCATTGAGTTGGTTCTGACTCATATTGACCCTGTATAAGGTTCCTAAGGAGTAACTGCCCTTGCAGTTAGCAGTCCAGTGCTTTTCCTACAGCATCACAAGGGTAGTAATTACCAGGTGGATTTTGTGGTAATCTTCTCATCCTTGAGTTAGGTGGTGCTTACATAGATATTTTTTATGTATTAATTCACTGAGAATACATTTTTAATCTTCATTTAAAAATATATGTTCTGGCTCAAGATTTTTTTTTTTAAGTCATCCTTTCAGGGACTTGAGTCATAAATGTTTTTGTTAAGTGTCATCGAGTTGATTCCAACTCATAACAACCCTTATAGGGTTTCCAAAGAGCAGCTGGTGGTTTTGGACTGGTGACCTTGTGGTTCTTAGTCCAGTGCTGATCCTACAATGCCACACCAGGAAGTGGCAATGCCTTGAGGAACTGTTGAACATAAGGACAAAGAGTCAACCTCCGGGTATTCTCTTTATCTAACACCAGATGCCCACTTGTGCCCAGTTACTTCTTTGATCAAATTACAGCAGCAAGATTTGGTCTTCAGTTTCCTGTTCCCTTTGTTTTCATAGATAAAGCTGAGCATCCACATTTTGCTCAACTTGGATGCTAACAAGATTAAACTGTAATCGAACAGTAATCAGTTTCTAATCCTGGGCTGTGCCTTGTCCATCTTTTCCATCCCATTAAAGAGCTAGCTTGCTTGCTTCATTCATTCCTTTTTGTGTGTGGTGGGGTGAGGGGCAGGAGTTAGGTAGTAAGCATTTCAAGCATTTTGAATTCTGCCATTATAGTCAGTGGTTCTGTCGCTGTATATGTGTGTGTGTATCAGGAGGAGCTGGTGATCAGGATGCTAATCTATGCACAGTGACCTTTGTTTCTGTCTGACTGAGCAGATGTAGGAATTAATCATTGTCACTCCTGGATGCTGTGGCTGCAGCTGTCCCCTGTTGCCTGTCTTCCCCCGATAGATTTATTAGTATGTCTTGTTTACTGGAAAACGTGTCTCTGCATGGAAGAAATGAAAATTGGAGACGCCTGGCATGGCGCTGTTAGATAAGAACTGGACTGCTAATGCAAGATCAGCAGTTGAAATCCACTGGCTGCTTCTCAGAAACCCTATACAGGGTTGATATGAGGTGGAACCAACTCAGCAACACTTAACACCAACATCTATGAACAAAGGAGCTCCAATGACACAGTGGTTAAAGTGCTCAACTTCAAACCAAAAGCTCGAAGTTTAAACCTACCAGCCACTCTTTGGGAAAAAGATTTGTCGTTCAACTTTTGTAAGGATAACAAACTTGGAAAGCCTATGGGACAGTTATGTTCTGTCCTATAAGGGTCACTGTGAGTCAGAATCAACTTGATGGCAGCAGACTTGGTGACAATAGGCTTATCTGTAGACATAATTTTCTAGAAACATGTTTCTTTCTATGCATCTGTACCTATATACAGTGAACTCTTTGTTTCAAAAAGAGAAAGTGGGAAAAGAAAACTGAACTAGCAGTATTACTTTTACAATATCTGAAGGATAATTTCTCATCTGGAGAAATTTCATATTGCAGCAGAGTCATTGCTGCTCAGCATAAAATTGCAAAGTACTGATGGTCTTCTAACTTCTATACCCTTATTATTTTTGCATCTGACATCCTTTTAACTTCTAACTACTAGTTTAGTCCCTCTCCTAGAACTTGGACATATTTCAGCTTTAAAAAAAAAATGTGTTGTTAAATCTATTATGACTGATGGCAATGCCATGTGTTACAGAGTAGAACAGCTCCATAGGCTATGGTGGCATAGTGAATTATTATTCACTGGACTGGTAACCGCAAGGTCAGCAGTTTGAATCTACCATCCACTCCACTGGAGAAAGATGAGACTTTCTGCTGTTACCTCTTTCTATGTGTCTCTTCATCAGAATAGTTGGGTTTTAGAAATCTTTTGCATGTTCAGTCCTTGGATCCCCACTGCTGTCTTTACTTTCATGTTCCCAGCATCTGACTTATGGGTCTGCCCAGATTCCCAAATGCAAACTGTTTATCACATTTCAGCAGTGTGAATTCTGACAGTACTTCTGTTTCTGATAGTGAAACTGAAGTTAATCCTCAACCTTAGTGATTGGGCCCATTCCCACAAAAAAAAAAAAAAGAGAGAGAGAAAATATAGTAACATATAAACCAATTAATAACTCATTTTGGTCAAATTTGCTCATTTCCTTGAAACTATATCTTATTGCCTATGCCTTCTTTTGGGGGATAATGGTCACCCTTAACTTACTTCCTCTAATCTGTTATTTAATCTCCTAAATTTGGAGCTCTTAGATGGCATAATGGAGTCCTGGTGGGGTGCTGGACTGTGAGGATGATTTGAACCACAGGTGTGCAGTTCAAGTTCACCTGCCACTGCTCGGAAACCCTACACAAGGTCACTAAGGGTCAGAATTGACTCGATGGCACTTAACAACAACAGATGGCATAATGGTTAAGCTCAGCTGCTAACCTAAAGGTTTAAAGTTCAAACCCACCAACCACTCTGCAGGAGAAAAATGTGGCAGTCTACTTCCGTAAAGATTTACAGCTTTGAAAATCCTGTGGGACAGTTCAACTCTATCCTATAGGGTGGTCTGTGAGTTGGAATGAACTCTGGCAATGGGTTTGTTATTTTGGTCTCAGTGGTACAAAAGGTTAAGCATCAACTACTAGCTGAAATGTTGGTGGTTCAGACTACCCAGCGGCATCTCAGAAGATAGGTCTGGTAATCTTCTGAAAAGTCACAGCTTTGAAAAGCCTATGGAATAGCTGTACTTTGTACTCATAGGGTCACCAGGAATAAGAATCTACTTGATAACAACTAACAACAACAACAACATTTACATATTTTAACTTTCAAATGGTAGCCTCTCTTTCAAGTATTCCAAGATATCAGTCTATTGCACTGAAGATCTCTTTGTAATTTAATAGGTTTTACTTACATCCCTTTATATTGCTGGGCCACAGAATGATCTATCCTTCTTCAATAAAGGCTCTGTCATTCGCTCCATACCAGGTTGCTATGAGTCGGAGCGGACTTAACAACACTTAACAACAAACAACAGTACTATATTAGAAAGCTGTTACATTTTATATAGTCGTCTACATTTTATAAATTTATATTTATAAACTAAGAGTTGCTGTGGGTTGGAACTGATTTAACATTACATAACAATAACAATGTTTATAAATTTTCTGTATGATATTTTAATTGCCACTGAACTTTATTACTTCTTTCAGTTTTATATCTGGACTTCTTTTGGTAAGTGATCATGTAATATCCAGTAGATGACATGAATGTTATAAATCCTTCTTGTCAGTGGCAGAGATGATTGTGTCATCTTTTCCCATTGAGGTTGGGTGCACAACAGTCCAGCACGCTGTTGGGAGACAGATATCCATGGATCTTTCATGTTTTTGCACATCCTGTGAGTGAGACACTAATTACATGTTGCTCGTATGATCTTTTCAAGGTTTTAGAGTAAACAGCTTTGGAAGCTAGAGATAATGTCTGCCTCTGGAGCAAAGGGAAGGATACTTACTATCCAGAATAAAAAAGTCAGGTTCTCTGAGTTCTTCTGTAACGTATCACATTGTGTGGGCTGGTGTCATCTGACCTCCTCATATTACCCTATGGGAACTGGAACTCAGGAAACTGGTATAAAAATGCTGATGCTGTAGATCCTGCTGTTGATGTGAATAATAAATGATCCTTCATCTCTGAAAAAAAAAAAAAGCTCTGCCATTCTAGTTTTCTTGCTCTAGAATTTTTTTTTCATATGACTCTTGATTAAGCATGGCCAAATCAAATGTTTAATTCTGGCACACTGTGAGACTTAACTGTTGGCTTTAGATTTTCAGAAGAAAGGGGGAGATAGCCTAGTTTTCTGTGGGTTAAAAACACACACAAAAATTATAAAATGGAATTGTTATTGGTAAGGGAACTATTTCAAATCTCCATGAATAAGAATCCCTCAGACACATAAGATAACAATCAGGATATTATTTACTCTTTTTTTTTTCTTTTGAAGTATAATTTATATACCATGACATTCACCCTTTTAAAGTGTGTAATTCAGTGGTGTTCAGTATATTTACAAAATTGTGCAGCCATCTCCACAACATAGTTTCAGAGAGTATTGAAGTTTAGGTACAAAGTAGGAAAAAAGGAGGTGGGGGGGAAGGCTTTGAGATGTACTTTTGAAGATACTCAACACATAAAGGGATTGGTTCAATCTGTTAAAAGGAAGAAGCAAAGGTAACAATGGGCTTCTCTGCTGCTAATAATGGGTCATAGGAAGTGCTCAGGAGCCAGAAACAACAGACTAAATTAAGTGGTGGTGGTTAAGTGCTGTGGAGTTGGTTCCGACTCATAGCAACTCTGCATAGGGTTTCTGAGGCTGTCAATCTTTATGGGAGCAGAAAGCCTCATCTTTCTCCCAAGGAATGGCTGGTAGTTTCACACTGCTGACCGTGAGACTAGCAGCCTGACTCGTACCCACTATGCTACCAAAGCTCCTTGACTAAATTAAGTAGGTAACTCAAATTTATTTTTAGAGTCACCTACTTTAGTCGAGGTATTTTTAGTATCTTCACAAAGTTTTACAGCCATTACCACCATACAACTACAGAACATTTTCGTCATCCCAAGAAGAAACTCCATGCCCATTGGCAGTCTTTCCCCATTCCCTTTTCTCCCTATATTCTGGAAACCATTAATCTACTTTCTGTCTCTCTAGATTTGCCTGTTCTGAACATTTCATGTAAATGGCATCATACAACATGTGGCCTTTTGTCTCTAGCATCTTTCACTTAGCATAATCTTAGCATAATGTAGGATAAGCACTGTACTGCTAACCACATGGTCAGTGATACAAACCCACCAGCCACTTCTTGGAAACCCTATACAGGGTCACTATGAGTCGGAACTGACTCGACAGCACTCAACACCAGCAACAACAACTAACTTCACATTATTTGAAGCCACTCAGTGGTTCTACAGAAGAAAGGCTTGACTATCTGCTTTCATAAAGATTACAGCCAAGAAAACCCTGTGGAGCAAGTTCTACTGTGTAACATGTGGGCTTGCCATGAGTTGAAATTGACTCAATAGCAGTGGGTCCTAGGACTGAGGCCAAGAGGTAGAGGTGAGCTTTTTATTTTTTTCAAGTTTTTAGTGTGAATTGAGTGACAGTTTATATAGAGGAACATCAGTTTTACAGTCATCGCTTCATTGCAGTGATTACAATCTCCTCTGTGCATCATCATTCAACAGTATTTGCTTCTATTCCCTCTGTGGTTTTTTTAGTGGGGGAGGAGGGGGATATACACAGAAGCACTCAGGAATATATATTCATTTAAACAACCAAAGGAAACATTCTGCAAGTCTGCCTCCTGGCCAAGAGGTGAGCTTTTTAATGAGCATTTTGTATCAAATGAAGGTCCTTTTCTGTAACTGTAGTCCTTGTTAAGTGAATAGGAGGTAGTCATGGGCGAGTCAATAAATGTGATTATAACACAATTTAAATTGATAATCAGAGGAGATAGGAAAAGTCTAGAAAACGTATTTCAATTATCCAGTGTTCAAAACTATGACAAAATATGAGTATCAAGAGAAAATTCAAAGGTAAGCTTTTTAAATCATAAGATCAAAGAGTATTTTAGAATACTTTATTAAAAGCCTAGGAAAGAATAACTGAGAATTTTTTCTTAAATGTGATCAGTTAAAAATCAGACAGTCACAGGGGTTATTGTGGAGGGAAAGGGAGCCCACAGAGTAGGGAAGGTTAGGTTAGGTACAAAGTAGAAAAAAATGGCTTTGAGAAGCACTTTTGAAAGAGACTCCAAAACACATAAACGGACTAAATCTATTAAAATGAAGAAGCTAGAATAATAATGGAATTCTTTGCTATTAATAAATAGGTTATAGGGAGTACTTAGGTGGCAAAGACAATAGACTAATTAATTTTTTGCCTCTGAATTTACTGAGAAAGAAAACAGAATGGTTGCTGTTGTTAAGTGCTGTCGTGCTGTCGAGTCGGTTCTGACCCATAGCGACTCTGTATAGGGTTTCCAAGGAGCAGCAGGTGATTTTGAATCACCGACTTGCAGTTCAAACGACTCTGCAGTCTGATGCATTAGCCCACAACACCACACCAGCACTCCAACAGAGTGATGTTGTTGTTGTTGTTGTTAAGTGCCGTCAAGTCAGTTCTAACCCATAGCGACCCTGAAGAGGGTTTCCACGGCTGTAAATCTTTACGGGAACAGAAATCCTCATCTTTCTCCCGTGGAACAGCTGGTAGTTTCGAACTGCCAACCTTGAGGTTAGCAGCCCGATTCGTAACCACTACACTACCAGAGCGCCTTATGAATGTAGTTGATTAAATAGTCTTCTGTGTTTCATGTACTTCAAATCAGATAGGCAGAATAAGCACTTGAAGCTGATGGTGTCAAGGCCTTAGAAAAAAATCATTCTCTCCCTGAACCTACTGCTCCAACCCTCTCTCTCCTACTACCGCCAAGCCTCGTCCAAGATTGGTCTTCACTTATTACCTTCACTTCCTCATCTGCAATTCATTCTTCAATCCATCCCTGATTTCATTGCCAAGGTACTTAAATCAGCTGACCTTTTTAGGCTTCCTCCTGTTTAGTCTTTAAGACATACAAGTATAACACCACTAATCATTTCTCTTTACCTTCTTTTTGAAACGTGCTCTTTCCTTAAATTCCATATGCACCTTTCTGCTTCTTCATAGTTGCCTTCATTGACTCCAGGACCCCACCTGCCCATTTAATGTTGGTATCACTCTGGGTTGCAGTCTTTAGTCACTTAGTATTCTATCACCCTCACCTGGTGTTAACCCCTCCTGTGTCTTCTCAGACCTGCTTCTACCCAATCCCATTTTCTGACTTCATTTTTGATATTGTTGTTGTTGTCCTTGTGGTTCAAACTGACTTTGCAGCCCAACGCATTAACCCACAGCCACACCAAGACTCCATTTTTTATATTGCCACATAGATTTTCTTCAAACAATTCAGATTCAGAGATCAAAAACCAAACTCATCTATTACCACCAATTTTGTTCTTCCTCCTTTTATTCTTCTCTTGGTTGATAGCACTACCATCCATCTGTTAACATGTTCTGGATTCCTTCTTCCTGTTAGTCACCAAGTACTCCACGGCACTTACCAACAACTAGGTATTTATCCCTTAAAATCTCTCTTAAATCTAACTCCTATTGTCTGTCTCCATTTCCCAAAAGTGGATCTAAATTGCTTTTCATCTTGACTGTTATTATAGACCTTAATCACAAAGTCTGCTTACAGGAAAAGCAATGAGTTTTATTGAGAGAAAAAGCAATTTATGAATTGGGAAACACAAATGAGAGGATCTCAACACAATGTTCTGCACATTGAAGAGTGCAAAGGACTTTTGTTCACTAAAGAAAACAAGTGTCAGTGGTGACAATCACAGTAGCTTGGAATTAGATATAGCTTTAAGACATATGGAGTCCTGGTGTGGTGCTGTGGGTTAATGCACCAGACTGCAATGCTGTTTTGAACTACAAGGTCGGTGGTTCAAGCTCACCAGTCACTCCTTGGAAACCTTATGAAGGGTCGCTATGGGTCGGAACTGACTTGATGGCACTTATCAACAACATAAGATATATATATATATATATATATATGAGCTCTAGCAGCAAAGTGGTTATGACCCAGGCTGCTAACCTAAATGTCAGAAGTTCGAAACTACCATTGTTTCTGCTGACGAAAGATGAGGCTTTCTGCTCCCATAAAGAAGATCTATAGCCTCAGAAACCCTATGCAGGGTCGCTATGAATCAGAACCAACACCATGGTACCCCACCACCATAAGACATATATAGCGTTGTTGTTGTTAAGTGCAGGCAAGTCAGTTCTGACTGATAGCGACCCTGTATAGGGTTTCCAAAGAGCAGCTGATGGGTTTGAACTGCCAACCTTGTAGTTCACAGTCTAGTGCTGATCCTACAGTGCCACACAGCAGGAGTCCATATATAGTTATAAGAATTATATATAGCTGTAAGTATATTGTATGAAAGGAGAGAAGGTTAGCACTCTCCTTGACAAGATTGGAAGAGGCCTTGGGCCTTACAACACCTACTTTGTGGCATGGATTAATGCGTTGGGCTGCAAAGTTGGTTCGAACCACAAGGTCGACAGTTCAAGCTCATCAGCTGCTCCTTAGAAACCCTATGCAGTGTAGCTATGGGCCGGAACCAACTCGACGGCACTTAACAACAACAAAGGCCACAATTTGGAGTCCTGGTGTGGCACTGTAGGATAAAGCACTGATTGGTGCTTATAGGAGAAGCCTATAAGGGTTACTACGAGTCAGAACTGACTTAACAGCTCTTCACAACAGCAAGATAAGGCAATACAAACCCAAACCAAGCTCATTGCCATCAAGTCAGTTCCAACTCATAGCAACCCTGCGTAGGGTTTCTGAAGCTGTAAATCTTTATAGGAGCCAAAACGTTCATCGTTCTCCTCAGAAGCAGCTGGTGGGTTTGAACTGCTGCCCTTGCAGTTATCCTACAGTGTCACTAAGTTAAAATCCTACAAGTTTAGCTACTAGATTTCCTGGAATCAATCTATCAATAAATTCTCTGTCACATATACATTCTTTGTGCCACTCAAATATTATCTCAAGACCCCCTGGATAAACATTTCCTGGAAAACATTTTTTCACAAATCATATTTTTGTCTCCTTCATTGTTTGTTAAACATGGTTAAGGTTCTATAGTTTGTTAAAGTTTCCCCATTCTCCAAAAGTTAACTTATCTAGCAGAGCATAATGGAAACTTAACATGTACGATAGGCTACAGTCTTATGCTAAAAATCCAACTGGAGTCTGACTTTGGATAAGAACATGCTCTTTCCTAATATTCAGGTCCTTCAGTTATTATTTTTAGGTGCTCTTAATTCATTCCGCCCCTTGCGATCATGAATCTCTATATGATTTTCTTATATAAGGGCACCTAATTCACCTCTCATCTTCAGGGCAAGCAGGCCTCATGTCATCCACAAAGGGAAACTCATCTACTGCAAGGACTGCTAGTTGGTTTTAGATAGTGGTTTATCTTTTGAACCTTTGAAAGTGTAGATATTATTCTATCCAAATAGCTGGGCATCATCTGCTTATTTTAGGGGAATGCAAAGTTGAAACCAAATTCATATGAACAGTGTGGTATTTAGAAGAGGCTAGATCAATGGAGTAAAGTCAGACTCACTTGAAAAATGGTTTCCAACTACATAATTATTTTCATGGGCATAGACTTTGTAGCTTGTTCAAATGTATAAGACATACATCTCATGCAACATTTAGTAACACAGATCATTATAATAACAATTAGTATGATTAAAGATCCCTAAAGAGCTCTGGTAGAGTAGTGGTATCAGGGTGCTAACCTCAAGGTCAGCAGTTCAAAACTACCAGCTGTCCCACAGGAGAAAGATGAGGCTTTCTGCTCCTGTAAATATTTACAGCCTTGGAAACCCTGTACAGAGTCACTGAGTCGGAATAGACTCTACGGTACTTAACAACAACAACAACAGTGTGACATCGTAGAATAAACACTGCATTGTTAGCTGCAAGGTTGGCAGTTCAAACCCACTAGCTCCTCCTCGGAAGCCCTATACAGAGTCACTATGAGTCAGAATTGACTCTAGGGCACTTAACAGCAACAACAGTATGATTAAACTTGTTTGTATAGTAAAATAAAACCAGCATCATACTCACTGTACCAAAAAGAATTGGTCAACATTCAACCATTTAGGAGGTAGAGTATGATCAAGAATTGATGGCATTAAAGGAAAAATTCCAAGCCATTAGTGAAAAAGAAAGCTTCAGAAATTGACACAATAACAATTGAAATGTTTTAACAACTGGTGCAGCTTTGGAAGCACTCACTACTTTATGCCAAGAAATTTGGAAGACAGCTACCAGGCCAGCTGACTAGAAGAGAGCCATGTTTGTGACCATTCCAAAGAAAGATGACCCTACAGAATGTAGAAATTATCTAATAATGTGATGACTATCACACGCAAGTAAAATTTTGTTGAAGATAATTCTAAAACAATTAAAGCAGTACTTCAACAGGGGGCTGCCAAAAATTTAAACTAGCTTCAGAAGATGTGGAATGAGAGGTATCTTTGCTGACATGAGATGAATCTTGACTGAAAACACAATACCAGAAAAGATGTTTACTTGTGTTTTACTGACTATGCAAAGGCATTTGACTGTGTGGATCATGACAAACTGTGGACAACATTACAGAGAAAGACTTTTCCAGAATACTTAATTGTGCTCAGGAGGAACCTGCACATAGACCAAGAGGCAATCGTTTCAACAGAATAAGAAGATACAGGGTAGTTTTAAATCAGGAAAGTGTTGCCAAGATTTTATCCCTTCACCATACTTAATTATTCTGCCTACCACTTGATAGTCAGTTTGTCATAGTTTGGTGGCTTGTGTGTTGTTGTGATTCTTGAAGCTATGCCACCGATATTTTAAATAACAGCAGGGTCAGCCATGGTGGACAGCTTTCAGATGAGCTTCCAGACAAAGATTAGGAAGAAGGAGAGATGGACTTCTTCTGAATATTTAGTTACTGAACACCTTATGATGCTATAGCAATGGAATACTGTCAGCTAGTACCAGAATATTGACTAATGAAACATGATGAAGAGAATCATAATATTGTCAGATATAGTGCCAGATGATGAGCCCCTCAGGTTGGAAGGCACCCAAAATATGACTGGGGAAGAGCTGCCTCCTCACAGTAGAGTTGACAATCATGATGCGAATGGAATAAACCATTCCAGACAGTCATTTGCTGATGGGTCAAAACTCAAAATGAAGAGAAACAACTGTACACATCCATTAATTGGAGTATGGAATGTATGAAGTATGAATCTAGGAAAATTGGAAATAGTCAAAAATAAAATGGAATGCAAAGACATCAATTTCCTAGTCATTATAAGCTGGAATGAACTGGTATTGGACCTTTTGAATCTAACAATCACATGGTTTACTATTCTGGGAATGAAAAATTGAAGAGGAATGGCATCATGAAAAAGAACATATCAAGATCTTTGTTGAAGTACAACACTGTCTGTGATAGAATAATATCCATACACCTACAAGGAAGACCAGTTAATACCACTATTATTCAAATTTACACACCAATCAGTAAAGCCAGTGATGATGAAATTGAAGTAGTCAATCAACTTGAACTGTAAAGTTGGCAGTTCAAGCTCACCAGCTGCTCCTTGGAAACCCTATACAGGGTTGCTATGGGTCGGAACCGACTCAACGGCATTTAACAACAACAACAATCAACGTCTTCAGTCTGAAATGGATCAAACATGCAATCAAGATGTATTGAGAAGAAAGAAGGGGAAAAAACTGTAATCCCCTACAACTTGATGAACTTGACCTATACTTATGGATGTAGTAGCTTAAAAGAGGGAATGAATCTTTATAGCAAGGATCATTCCCACCCCCTCAGTATACAGTTTCCTTTATCTCTAAAATATAAATAATGATAATACTTAATCCAAAGTGTTGTTACAAAGGCCAAATAAATTAAAACAAGTAAAATGCTTAAAATCATCCCTGGCATACAGTGATCACTTAACAAATGTTAACTGTCACTAGTCCACTCAAATGTAAGTTCCTTGAAGACAATTTTTTTTTTTCTTGCAGAATCTCCAGTGTCTGGAATTATGCCTTATAGTCATACAGTAAATATTTATTAAATGCATAAAATCTCTCCGAAGAGTTTAACTAGTTAACTACAAAAAAAAGATATATTGATAATTACTAGGGATTGGAATGCAAAGGTTGGAAACAAAGAGGAAGGATCAGTAGTTGTAAAAATGGCCTTGAAGATAGAAATGATAACTAGATAACATAATAGAATTTTGTAAGACCAATAACTTCTTCATTGCAAATACCTTTTCTAAACAACATAAAAGATGGATCTCACCAGATGAAATACATAGAAATCAAGTTGACTACGTCTGTGGAAAGATACTGTAGGAAAGCTCCAAAGCATCAGCCAAAACAAGGCCAGGAGCAGACTGTGGAACAGACCATCAATTGTTCATATGCAAATTCAGACTGAAGCTGAAAAAAATTAAAACAAGTCCATGACAGCCAAAATACAACCTTAAACAAATACCACCTGAATTTAGAGATCACCTGAAGAACAGATTTGATGCATTAGACACTGAAGACTAGAAGAGTTATGGGATGACATCAAGAACATCACACAGGAAGAAAGCAAATTGCCATTGAGAACACAAGAAAGAAGGAAAAGACCAAAATATATGGTAGAGGAAACTTTGAAACTTGCTCTCTTTTGTAGAGATGCTAAAGCAAATGAAAGAAATGATATGTAAAAGAGTTAAATAGAAATTTTCAAAGAGCAGCTCTAGAAGACAAAGTAAAATACTATGACAAAATGTTCAAAGACCTGGAGTTAGAAAAACAAAAGGGAAGAAGAACACACTCAGCATTTCTCAGATCTGAGGGAACTGAAGAAAAATTCAAAATATTGAATGATGCAGAAAGCACCAAAAGAAGATAAAAGGGATACACAGAGTCACTATACCAGAAAGAGGTGGTTAATATTCCAGCATTTGAAGAGGTAGCATATGATCAAGAGTCAATGATACTGAAGGAGGAAGTCCAAGGTGCATTGAAGGCATTGGCAAAGAACAAGGCACCAGGAATTAATGGAATACAAATGGAAATCTTTCAACAAACTGATGCAGCACTGAAGGCATTCACGTATGTATGCCAAGAAATTTGGAACAACTGACTGGAAGAAATCCATTATTTGTGCCCATTCCAAAGAGAGGTGACCCAGTAGAATGTGGAAGTTGTTGGACAATATCATTAATATCTCATACAAGTAAAATTTTTCTAAAGGTAATTAAAAAATGATTTCAAAAGTACATTGACACTATTACATAATTCACAATAAAACATTTAAAAAAACAAAACAAAAAAAGTACATTGACAGAGAATGGCCAGAGGTTCATGCCAGATTCAGATGACGACATGGAATGAGGAATATTATTGTTGTTATCAGATAGATCTTGGCTGTAAACAGAGAATGCCAGAAAGATATTTACCTGTGGTTTATTGACTATGCAAAGACTTTTGATTGTGTGGATCATGACAAGCTATAGACAACATTAAAGAGAATGAGTATTCTGGAACACTTAATTGTGCATATGATTAACCTGTACATAGACCAACAGGCAATTGTTCGCGCAGAACAAGAGAACACCGAAGGGTTTAAAATTAGCAAAGATTGCACCAGGATTGTATTTTTTCACGATATTTAGTCAGTCTCTGGAGTCCTGGTGTGGTGCTGTGGGTTAATGTGACAGACTGCAAAGCTGTTTGAACTACAAGGTTGGCAGTTCAAGCTCATCAGCTACTCCTCAGAATCCCTGTACAGGGTCGCTATGTATCAGAACCGACTCGACAGCACTTAACAACAACAACAACAACAACAACATTCAATCTATATGCTAAGCAAATTATTTGAGAAACTGGATTATATGATTAATAACATGGTATCAGGATTAGAGAAAGACTCATTAACAACCTGTGATATGCATATGATATAACCTTGCTTGCTGAAAGTGAAGAGGACTTAAAGTGCTTACTGATAAAGATCAAAGACTACAGCCTTCAGTATAGGTTGCACCTCAATGCGAAGAAACAATAAACAGCATCCATGTCAATGGAGAAAAGATTGAAGTTGTCAAAGACTTCATTTTGCTCTGATAACCAACAACATCATGGAAGCAGCAGTGAAGAAATTAAATGATGTATTGCATTAGGCAAATCTGCTGCACAAGACCTCTTTAAAGTGTTGAAGAGCAAAGATGTCAGTTTGAGGACTAAGGTGCACCTGACCCAAGCCATGGTATTTTCAATAACCTCATAGGCATATGAAAGTTAGACAGCAAATAAGGAAGACCTTAGAAGAATTGATTTATTTTACTTATAGTGTTAGAGGAGAGTATTAAAAGTACCATGGACTGCCAAATATATATATATATCACACACACAAACCAGTCTGTTGTAGATGCTGTGTTAATGTGTTAATTTTGGTTCTTTCTTCTTTTTGGATGTGTGTGTTTATTGAAATAAATTGTGCTCTCAGCACTGCTTTTGCTGTGTCCCAAAGATTTTGGTATGTTGTGTTGTCGTTCTCATTTGTTTCTAGGAACTTTGAAAATTCACATTTAATTTCTTCTACTACTCAGTCACTTTTCAGCAGGGTGTTCCATGTATTTGACTTTATTACCTTGGTCTTCCTATTATTGATTTCTAATTTGACAGCATTGTGGTCTGAGACGATGCTTTGTAGTATTTTGATATTCGTAATTTATGGAGATTTGTTTTGTGGCCTAAGACATGGTCTAGTCTGGAGAATGTCCCATGTGCACTGGAAAAGAAGGTGTATTGTGTTGTTGTTGGATCGAATGCTCTGTACACATGTATGAGGTCCAGTTGGCTGATTGTATTGTTTACTTCTTCTGTGTCTTTGTCAAGTTTCTTTCTGGTTGTTCTATCCATTTTTGAAAGTGATGTATTAAAATTACCCACTATTATTTATCTATTTCTTTCTTCAAATCTCTTAGAGTTTGCTTTATATATTTTTGGAGCTCTTTCATTGGAAGCATAGATATTTATTATGGTTATGTCATCTTGTTCAATTGTCCCTTTAATCATGACATAATGTCCATCCTTGTCTATTATGCTGGTTTTTGCCTTAAAGTTTGTTTTATCAGAGGTTAGTACTGCCACTCCTGCTCATTTTTTATTGCAATTAGCTTGGTATATTTTTTCCATCCTTTGACTTTTAATCTGTTTTTGTCTCTGTGTATGAGATGTGTCTCTTGCAGACAGCATATTGAAGGATTTTGTTTTCTTATCCATTCTGCCACTCTCTGTCTCTTAACAGGTGCATTTAATCCATTTACATTCAGTGTAATTATCGATAGGTATGGATTAATTTCTGCCATTATGTTTGTTTTTTTGTGGTGTTGCTTTCTTTGTTCTGTGTGTCTTCTTTTGTTGAGTTCATGCTTTTAGTGTTCTTTCTTGTGAGTTTCCTCATAGTTTTAATGTTCCATGTTCTTCTTGGATTTTGTTATAATATGTTATAAAGTGTTAATTTTCTTTGAGGTCACTTTATAGACCATTAACTTTTCCCTCCATTTAGTACAGTATATTTTATGCTGTAATCTGTCTAACCTCACCATCAGGATCTCTGTTCCTAGGTGTTTACCTTCTTTTACATTGTACTTGTTTTGATCATAGACTGACCTTTATTATTGTTTATTGTTTTTGTTGTTGTTAAGTGCTGTCAAGTCGATTCTGACCCATAGTGACCCTGTATAGGGTTTCCAGGGAGCAGCTGGTGAGCTTGAACCACCAACCTGCAGTTCAAACAACTTTGCAGTGACACATTAGCCTATAGCGCCATACCAGTGTTTATTAGTACCTAGGAATCCAACTGATTTTTGTATATTCATTTTGTACCCTGCCTCTTGCTGAACTTTTCAGTGAGTTCCAATAATGTTCTTGCTGAGTCTTTGGGATTTTCTACATATAGGATTATATCATCTACAAAAAGTTTTACTTCTTCTTTGCCAGTTTGGATACCTTTAATTTCCCTTTCTTGCCTTATAAGTTTGACTAAGACTTCCAACACAGTATTGAATAGGAGTGGTGGTAAAAGGCATACTTGTCTGGTTGTCCCCTTCCTCTTGATAATATTGCCAGCTAAATAGGGTCTTTTAAAAATGTTCAGTTGAAGAGACAGGTGAAAATCCTTAGCCATACCAGTATTTGTGCAGGAAGTTAAGAATCATGGTCAAAAAGACACTTAGCAGAGGTTTATAGTTCAGCATGACCAACAGCCCAGGCAGCTGAAATCACTTTACAGGGGACTAATAGGTGAACTGCAATGTTGGCAGTTCAAGGTCACCAGCTTCTCCTTGGAAACCCTCTACAGGGTTGCTATGGGTCGGAACCAACTCTACTTCACTTAACAACAACAAATGAGGGCCCTGGAGTCCTGGTGTGGCGCTGTGGGTTAATGCGCTGGACTGCAAAATCAGTTTGAACCTCAAGGCCGGTAGTTCAAGCTCACCAGCCGCTCCTCGGGAACTCTCTACAGGGTTGATGTGAGTCGGAACTGACTCGACAGCACTTGACAACAACAAATGAGGGCCCTGGAGTCCTGGTGTGGCGCTGTGGGTTAATGCGCTGGACTGCAAAATCAGTTTGAACCTCCAGGCTGGTGGTTCAAGCTCACCAGCCGCTCCTTGGAAACTCTATATAGGGTTACTATGGGTCGGAACTGACTCGACAGCACTTAACAACAACAACAACAACAATGAGGGCCCTGGAGGGAACTGGGAGTAGAATATCTAGTTTAGCTGCCCCAGTGTGGTTCAGATTGGGCTGTAAAATAACATGAGTCCCTTCATCTGTAAAATGAGGGAGTCAGATCCAGTCATGGGTTTTTCAAGCTGCTTTGAACCCTGGGACTTAAATCCTGCCTTAGGCAATTGGTGGGGGAAAGAACAGAATGATGGGGAACAAGCAGGTCCTTCCTGTACAGCTGTCTCCCTGTTGTCTCTTGTAAGCACTGGATATCCAAGTCCCTGTTAACTCTAATGATATTTCCTGTGTAACAAACATTTAACAAGTTTCCACTTGATTCAGGATCCCATACGATGTGCTTATGGAAACAAAGCTGAGTAAAACCTAAACTAGAATCATGAATCTCCAGACTCTGACCTAGTGAGAACTGATTACAGCATCTGGAACTGGCCAAAGTTCCTCTCAAATTCCCAGACATAATAAGACCCAAAGTTCTCATGTCCACAGACCTGGGGATGAGAAAATAGAAAGAGAGAGAGAGAGACAGGAAATATCTTCAGTATTGCAGTAAATCCTGTATATTTCAGAAAGAAAGTTACATGTCACCTGTTAGATGATAATATTCTGATTTCAAAGCAAAATTCCCATGACTGGGTGCTCTCATGTGGCTGTGCTTTGTTGTTGTGAAGCGCTGTCAAGTCAGTTCTGACTCATAGCAACCCTATATAGGGTTTCCCAGGAGCAGCTGGTGGGTTTGAACCACCAACCTTGTGGTTGATATTCCAGTGCTGATCCTATAGTGCCACACCAGCACTCTGGCTTGTGCTTTATGCCCTACATAGAATCAGTCCATCTGTTTGTCCTTTGGGGGATGCTACAAGTCTCTTGGTAGGAATTGCTCAAGGCCCTCACCTGTAGTTAAGAGGAGACAGGAAGTTGAAATCACTCCCTCATAAATTACAGCACATGCCTACAATCTCCCTAGGGTCCAGAATTTTATGAGAAGGGAATTTTTTTGTTGTTCCTAGTGTTTTTTTCCCCTTGGCATTTAAAAACACATTTAAAATAACATTATGATTACATGAGATGTGATAAAAATACCTTTGGAAGCTAATTTTAAAAGTCAATGCAGAATATAGCCATACTCTCCTAATTAAAGATTTCCTGGAAGGGTACCCTTTGGGGGGTTTTGTTTTTAGTTATAACAAGCTTATCTTGAATCTATCAGGGTACTTTTTTTCACTGCTGTTTCTCAACTGAAATAGTATTAATGAGGTAACAGGCATTGGGTCTTACATCTAAATCACCATGTTTCAGCTTTTAAACTATTTATAAGAATGCATATTTCGATCAGTGTTGTTAGGTGCTAATGAGTCAGCTCTAATTTATAGCGATCATATGTATAATGGAATGAAACATGTTCTGGTCCTGCACCATTTTCATGATTTTTGTCATTTTGAGTTCATCGTTTTGGCCACTGTGGCAGTCCATCTCATTGAGGGCCTACCCCATCTTCACTGACCCTCCACTTTACCACCAGGATGCCCTTTTCTAGGGACTGGTCTTTCCTGATGACATGTCCAAAGTAAGCAAGCCCAAGTCTCCCCCATCCTCACATCCAAGAAGCATATTGTTTGTGTTTCTTCGAAGACTGGTGTGCTCATTCTTCTGACAATTCATGGTAGGCCTGTGTATAGTCCAGGTCAACTATGAATTCTGAAATTTATATGTAGAATTTATATATGTAATATCTATAATATGTTGTTGTAAAGTTCCGTCAAGTTGATTCCAACTCGTAGCAATGCTGTATAGTGTGTCCGAGGAGCGGCTGGTGAGCTTGAACCACTGAGCTTGCAGTTCAAACCGACCTTGAAGTTGAGTGCCTATCCTATGGCACCACACCAGGACAAATACATCAATTTCGCTAAATAAGCCGTTAGCTACGGAGAAAACAGTTGTCACTGTTAAATTAAAGTTGGGTTCTGCTTTAAAACAGAAAAAGAAAGAATAAGAAAACTGTCTTTGCAGTTAAAAAAAAAAGTTAGAAACTTGGGACGTGGTTGCCTGAGGATCTGTGGGCAGAGATTATATCTCATTTGCCTTCTTATGGCCAATTCTTAATACCCTGACAAGTAGCTATTTAGGAATTGCTGAATCAAAATTTAATGCATGAATATTAAAAGATTATACTACATGGGAACACAGAGATTACCTGCTAAAAGAAAATTTGGAGGCAAGAGAATTAGCAAGTTTTTAACTGTACTTAAACTTAATAGGTAAATATTTTGTTTGGTTGATTGAGATGCAATTCTACTGCACCTCTGTTAACCAGGTTGGCCTGTTGTTTCTAGTTAAGGCAGAGAGCCAGAGAAACACACTGTGAATAACTGATTAATAAGCCAGTGGAAGGGGAAAGAAACTCGCTTCTGGAACAACTTGAGAAGGAAGGAGCTGGAAGGGACCTTAGATTTCTTGAGATCCATTCATGCTAGTCATTTAACTATTCTCTGGTTTGGGGTCTTTGTTTTTTCAGTTCCTCTCCAGCTTCAGCAGCTGTAGGGCTGTGCTGACAGAATGTGGGCAAGGGGCTCACTGTCTCCATGTAAAACAAATCTCTGCAAGCACTCATGGCTACAGGAAAGCAGGCTGATTTAGAGAAGCCAGGCCCACCCAGGACAAGAGCCAGTGCTGAGTGTTCTGGCTCATGACAAAAGATAATTTACTGACTGCAAGAATGTGAAAAGAAAGCATGCTTCCTAGCCCAGCTGCAAGCAGGAAATCATTCCTAGATCAGCAGGTTTTCTGAAGCCAGGGAATAGGATGTGTGTTAAACTATGACGTGACCATCAGCTGAGTCTGTATCTGTGTGGTCTGAAGATGAGGTCTCATCCATCAATTTCTGGACAAAGGCTGTCATCATATCATTGGGTCTGCCTGGCCCTCAACAAGTGATGTACAAGACATATTGGACAAAAGCATTTCCTGAGAGAATTCTCCAGGAGGAATTCAGCCAATGGAAAAGGACCTTTCCAGTGGCCTGATTTTATTGGAGACAAGTGAACGCATATGTGTGTGTGCATATGTGAATACACTCACCCCCACAATGCTGTACTTTTCTATAAACAAAGAGAATGGGAGAGTGAAAAGCTTCACAAGCATCCTGTTAGGATCCTTTTTCTCAGTTATTTTTAGCCTCCCTTCAGCGCCAGCTCAGAGCTGAAGCAGAAGGGGCTCACCTAGATGACAAGGTTTATCAGTGAGGGTTTGGGACATGGGGATTTACCATGTGGTTTAAACTCTATGTTGAAGTTTTTTGTGTTCATTAGTGCCAGCAAGTTCTCAGACATTCCAGGACAGACCAAGGGGATCCCCCTAAAGCCCCTACAACTACCCAGTGTGACTGTGGTCGTATAAGCCTGTAATGTTACCTCCTAGGGCAGTATAGAAAGTTGAGTCTGGCAATCTAAAATTGTCCCCTTTGTCTTAACACACAGGCATTGACACAGCACTTGACTCTCCACCTGACTGGCTGTGATCTCTGACAAGAGACACTTTAGAGTCAGTTGGCACACCTGCCTAGCCTTCATCCTTCCACATAACAACAACAAAAAAAACTTTGACAGAGAAAAATGAGATTGGGGAAGAGCTCAAGAAAAAAAAAAAAAAAAAAAGAAGAGGAAGAAAAGATAGACCTTAGGTACATCCTTTAATGAGCTCATTCATCCAGTAAATAGTTAAGAAAAACGTTACCATGTTCCAAAGACTGCTAGAGACTGAGGTACAGATAAATAAACACCTTGGCTTTTGAAGAATACAAACTGTATCTAGTAGGACAGACAAAAAAAACCTGATAATATAATGGGATGACTTAAGACACATATACATAGGAGTGTTATGAGAGCATAGGGGAGGGCACTAAACCTAGACTGCAGGCTTCATCCAGACAAATGCATGTTTGTATTTATTTAATGAGCTGAGTGGCTTATTAAGAAAATACTAAGAAGTATTTCATACAACAAATGAAAAGATAGACTAATGACACGGTGGCTTGGCTGATTGATGTTAAAGACCATCACTTTCTTTGTAGCAACAACAGGCAAACTAAACCAAACTCACTGCCATCAACTTGATTTGAACTCATAGCGACTCTATAGAAAGAGTGTAACTACTCCACAGTATTTCCAAGGCAGTAAATATTTACAGAAGCAAACTGCCTCACTTTTCTTCCTCAGAGTGGCTAGTGGGTTCAAACCTCCAACCTTTCAGTTAACAATCCAATGCTAAATCTACTGCATAACCAGAGCTCATTTTTATCATTTTGTAAATTTGTATCATTAGAATAAACAGCTGCAAAATTCAATTAATAATTGAAACATGGAATGTACAAAGTATGAATCTAGGAAAATTGAAAGTTGTTAAAAATGAAACTGATCCTGGGCATTAGTGTATTGGCCATTTTGAATCAAACAATCAGAGTTTCCTAAGCTGGGAATGATGAACTGAGAAGAAATGGGGTCACCTTCATTGTCAAAAAGAACATTTCAAGATCTATCTTGAAGTACAATATTGTCTATGATAGAAATAGCCATATGCTTACAAAGATGACAAGTTAATACCACTATTATTTAAATTTGCACACCAACCACTAAAGTTGATGACACTGAAAATTCTACCAACTTCTTCAAGGAACTCTGGTAGCGTAGTGGACTGCTAACCTCAGGTTAGCAGTTCGAAACTACCAGCCATTCTGTAGGAGAAAGATGAGGCTTTCTGCTCCCATAAAGATTTACAGCCTCAAAAATCTTACTCAGGGTTGCTATGAGTTGGAACCACCACCACCAACGTCTTCAGTCTGAAGTTGATCTAGCATGCAATCAGGATGCATTGGTAATTAATAGGGAATGGAATTCAAAAATTAGAAACTAAAAGCATTCATAGTTGGAAAACATGGTCTTAGTGACAAAAAGGATGCTGGAGATCACATAATAGAATTTTGCAAGACCTAGTCATTGTAAATTCCATTTTTCAACAACATAAAAGACAACTATATACCAGAACCTCACCAAATGGAATACACAAGAATCAAATTGACTACATCAGTGGGAATAGATGATGGAGAAGCTCAGTATCATCAGGCAAAACAAGGCCAGCGGCTGACTGTGTAAAAGGCTATCAATTGCGCATATGCAAGTTCAGACTGAAGCTAAAGAAAATTAAAACAACTCCATGACAGTCAAAATATGACTTTGAGTATTCAGTATCCCACCTGCATTTAGAGGGCATCTCAAGAACAGATTTGTTGGATTAGATACTAATGACCAACAGTTGAAACTTGCTCTTAAGCATAAACAATCTAAAGTGACTGGGAAAATTGATGAAGTAAAAGAACTGAGTAGAAATTTTCAAAGTGTAGCCCAAGGAGACAAAGTGAAGTATTTTGATGAAATGTGCAGAGACAGAGTTAGAAAACCAAAAGGGGTATACACCCAGCATGTCTCAAGCTGAAAGAACTAAAGAAAAAATCCAAGCTTCAGGTTGCAATATTGAAGGATTTTTTGGCAAAATATTGCATGATGCTGAAATAATCAAAATAAGATGGAAGGAGTACACAGAGTCACTGTATCAAAAAGAATTGGTTGATGTTCAAGCAGTTGAAAAGGGACTAAGATAAAGAACCAATGGTATCAAGGGAGAAGAGCGAGTGCAAGACCCTATCCAGAGAAGCAATGACAGATATGGAGGCAGAGATGATGATGTGGAGAGATGGAGTGGCTGAGGACTCTGGACTCAGGGAGGGAGAGGAGCTATGTGCTGGCAGCCAGGGGCAGGCTTGTGGGGTGTATGTACCCTTTGGTTGTTTGAATGGCTATATATCCCTGAGTGCTTTGGTGTACATTACAACAAACCAGAAGGAATGAAAGCAAATGCAGTTGAATGATGATGCATGGAGGGGATTGTAATCATTGCAATGAAGTGAAATACAGTAGGATGAATGTAAAGCTTATGTTCTCCCATGTAAACTATTACTCAAGTCACAATAAAAACTTGAAAAAAAAAGAACCGGTAGTATTGAAGGAAGAAGTCTAAGCAGCACTGAAGGCATTGGTGATAAACAAGGCTTCAGGAATTGACAAAATACAAATTGAAATATTTTAACAAACTGATGCAGCACTGGAGGCATTCACTCATCTATGTCAAAAACTGGGAAAGAAAGCTACCTGGCCAACCAGTTGGAAGAGGGACCAGTCTCTGGAGAAGGGTATCATGTTTGGTAAGTCAGATATCATGTTTGGAGGGTCAGAGAAAGACCTCCAGCGAGATGGAATGGCAAATCCCATTTGGTTCCCATTCCAAGGAAAGGTAACCCAATAGAATGCAGAAATCATGGAACAATATCACATGAAGTAAAAATATGCTGAAGATAATTCAAAATTAATAAATCTGTGTTGGAAGAAGTATAGCCAGAATGCTCCTTAGAAGTCAGGATAGCAAGATTTGGTCTATCATACTTCGTACATGTTATCTGGTGGGATTAGTCCCTGGAAAAGGAAATCATGTTTGGTAAAGTGGAGGGTCAGAAAAAAAGAGGAAGACCTTCAACAGGATGGATCGACACAGTGGCAGCAGCAATGGACTCAAACGTAACAATTGTGAGGATGGTGCAGGACCAGGCAGTGTTCTGTTGTGCATAGGGTTGCTATGAGTGAAACTGATTTGATTGCACCTAAGAACAATTCAAAAATGATTGCAGTAGTACACTGACAGGGAGCTGCCAGAAATTCAAGCCAGATTCAGAAGAGGATGTGGAATGAGGGGTTTCATTGCTGACAGCAGTTGAATCTTGGCGGAAAGTAGAGAATAGCAGAAAGATGTTTACTTGTGCTTTATTGACTTTAAAAGGCATTCAGCATAACAAACTTTGGAAAACATTGTGAAGAGTGGGTGCTCCAAAGCACTTAATTGTGCTCATGAGAAACCAGTACATAAAACAAGTGTCAGTTTGAACAAAACAAGGGGACACTGAATGGTTTCAAATCAGGAAAGGTGTGCACCAGGATTGTATCCTTTAACAATACTTACACAGTCTGTATGCTGAGCAAATAATGAGAAACTGTATTATATGAAGAAGAGCTTGGCATCAGTATTGGAGGAACAGCCTGGGATATGCAGATGACAAAACCTTGCTGGATAAAAGGACTTGAAATCCTTACTGATGAAGATCAAAGATGACAGACTGCAGTATGTATTGTATCTCAATGTAAAGAAGAATAAAATCCTCACAACTAGACCAATAAATAACATCATGATAAATGGAAAAAAGATTGACGCTGTCAAAGACTTTCATTTACTCTGATCCACAATCAGTGCTCATGGAAGCAGTAGTCTAGAAATTGCATTAGGCAAATCTGCTGCAAAAAGACTTTTTAAAGTGTTGAAGAACAAAGATGTCAGTTTGAGGACTAAGGTACACCAAAACCATGGTATTTTCAATTGCCTCATATGCATGTGAAATGGGACAATGAGTAAGAAAGACCATAGAAGAATTGAAGCATTTGAATTATGGTGTTGGCAAAGAATGTTGAAAGTACCGTGGACTGCCAAAAGAGCACACACATCTATGTCGGAAGAAGACTTTGTCTCTTGTACTTTGGACATATTATCAGGAAAGACTGGAGAGGAACATCATGTTTGGGAAAGTGAGGAGTCAGTGAAAAGGGGGAAGACTTCCAATGAGATGGATTGACCAATTAGCAGCAAGAATTGATTCAATCTTAACAACTGTGAGGATGGCACAGGACTAGCCAGTGTCTCATTCTGCTGTGCATAGAGTTGCTATGAATCAGAACCAACTCAGTAGCACCTAACAACAACTGCAAAGTCTTTTTCTCTAGCAACACTTTGTTGATGTTGTTAGGTGCCATCAAGTTGGTAATGACTCATAGCGACCTTATGCACAGCAGGACAAAACACTGCCTGGTCCTAGGCCAACCTCACTATTGTTGCCATGCTTGAGCCCATTGATGCTGCCACTTTGCCATTCCATCTCGCTGGGGGTCTTTCTCTTTTTCTCTGACCCTCCAAACATGATATCTGACTTACCAAACATGATACCCTTCTCCAGAGACTGGTCCCTTCTGACAATATGTCCGAGTATGAGAGAGATGAATTTGGCCATCCTGTCCTCCAAGGAGCACTCTGGCTGTACTTCTTCCAACACAGATCTATTGGTTCTTTTGGCAGCCCATAGCACTTTCAATGTTCTTCTCCAACACCATAACTCAAAAGCATCAATTCTTCTACGGTCTTCTTTATTCACTGTCCAGCTTCCGCATGCATATGAGGTTATTGAAAATACTATGGCTTGGGTCAGGCACACCTTAGTACTCAACCTGACTTCTTTGCTCTTCAACACTTCAAAAAGGTCTTGTGCAGCAGATTTGCCTAATGCAATACATTGTTTAATTTCTTGACTGCTGCGTCCATGAGTGTTGATAGTTGATCCAAGAAGAATGAAGTCCTTGACAACTTTAATCTTTTTTCCATTGAAAAGAATATTGTTTATTGGTCCAGTGGTGAGGATTTTTGTTTTCTTTACATTGAAATGCAATCCATACCGAAGGCTGTGCTCTTTGATCTTTATCAGTAAATATTTTAAGTCCTCTTCACTTTCAGCAAGTAAGGTTGTATCATCTGCATATTGCAGGTTGTTAATGAGTCTTCCTCCAATCCTGATGCCACGTTTTACTTCATAGAACCCAGCTTCTCAGATTATTTGCTCAGCGTACAGGTGAAAGAATACAATCCTGTTGCACTCCTGGATATAAATGCAGACAATTGTTTCAGTTTTGTTGGGCAAATCCAACAAAATGCTTGCTTAGAAGGAAATTAGACATTGAGAGAACAGTACAGATGATCAACTAGCAGTTTCTATTGGAAGGAGAAAGGAAAGGCTGACAGACTGTGAGGAAGTGAAAGGACCTTGGAAATGGAAGTCTGTTTGCCATTAAATAGCAAATGTGTCAGGATTAAGTGTATGAGAGGGCTAGATGGATAGGAGGCTCATTCGTCCATTCATCAATACTTATTGAATACATTCAGCATGTCAGGTAGTTTTCTTTCTGGAAGTACCTCATGAACAGTTCTAATATGGAGACAAAGACAATAAACAAGTTATGCAATATATTAGAAGGTAATCATAAGTACTGTTGTGATTATGATGGGGGAGATTATAGAATAAAACAGGATAAGAAGAATTTGGAAATGCTGGACAAAGGATATTAATTTCTCTGGAGTTGTCATGGTAGCCCTGTTGAGAAGGCAACGTGAGCAAACACTTGAAAGGAAAGAGGGAATAAACTATATTGATACAATTAAAACATTCTAGGCAGGGAGAACAGCTGCTTAAAAGCTCTGAAGTGTGTGAATTTTCAAACGTGATGTTTTCAAGAAACTGCAAGAACATCTATGTAGTGGGCAAAAGGAAGAATGAGGAAACACATAAAGATAAAATGGAAACCAAATGTAAAAGAACTCTTTTTTCTCTTGAGTGAAACAAAGAGCCAGTGCAATAATCCAAATGAGAAATGCTAATGACTTTGATTTTGATCAGGGTGATGGCAGTAGTGGTAGTATAGATGGATTTTGAATCTAGTTTGAGGCTAGAAATAACAGGATATGGGTAATGAGCAAACAGTCCAAGGTTTTTGGTCCACACAAGTGGAAATATGGAGTTGCCATTATCTGAACTGAAGAAGAATGTGGGAGAACCAAGCTTGAAGGGGAAGATTAGGAGTTAAGTTCTAGACAGATTGTGGTCTAACAGTGGGATATCGGTATTTAAAATTTCTGAGGTGAAACCACTCTGAATAATGATAAGATCCAGGAGTGGCCCTTGGGATGAGTGTTTGAAGTAAAATACAAGTGAAATCATAATGAAAGAATTTAGAGCAGACTGAAAGGTAATGAAATTGCATAGCATGGTGGGATTTTGATGGCCCAGGCAGGAGAGGAAAGAGCAGAGCCAGGCTTCTCTGTTGTTGTTTGCCATCAAGTCTGTTTCAACTCATAACATTGTTAAGTGTACCATAAAGTAGATTTATAATGTCCCATGTAAAAGTAGAAATGTACCATAGGGTTTCCTAGACTGTAGTCTTTATGGGAGCAGATGGACAGGTCTTTCTCTATGGAGTTGCTGGGTGGGTTTGAACCACCAACTTTCCAGTTAGCAGCCTAGTGTGTAGCCATTGAATTACACCAAGGCTCTTTCACTTATATAGTTTGGTGTGCACAGAATTTGCAGTGGGTTCAGATTTTGAACATAATATATTATAAATAAGCAAGATAGCAAAAAAAGTCAGATTTTCTGAAACAAACATCAAATAGCATTACGATAAAGCTATTTGAAGTTTATCCAGATGTGATATATTGGCTTGAAACGATTTATACCCCCATTATGGTATGGATCAAAACCAGTAAATTCTAATAGAAAACAGATAAATGTTCACATTTTGAATCTTGTTTTACTCAAAGCAATTTGGAATGATGGTTATATATGCTTTAAAATATGTTAAAGATCAATATCATTTATAACAACTCATGTGCCATTTTAGAAAGAATAGCCCTATAACATTTTAGGAAAGTTTTCTCATAATCACAGCAAGCCCAGACTTACCTTCTTGCCCACTTTCTCAAGCCATGTACCAAGACAGCCCTTAACTATCATAAAGAAGAAATTATAGGATATCCAGCCAGTCTTCCATTATTTAAAATATAATAAATTTCTGAATTTAGAAATTAGTATTTGGTGAAGGTTTTTAAAATGTCTTACCTGTGAGCTGGTGGATATCACATAAGCACCTGAATTCATGATTGATTACTGAAATGGTAATCCAGGTTTATAATGATTCTGTAGACATCTACCAGTATTTATATATATTGAAAGATTACCTGACAATAGAAAAATCAAGAAATCCTTATATTACCCATCAGTAAATACAGAGATGACAGGTAAAGCAGTTAAAAAGAAAAGAGGGGACTTCTGGCAAGCTGGCAGACCAGCTGCACAAACCATCTACAACACAGACACAAAATAAAACAGACACAGATAAAAATTCTGGCCCCCTGAACTTCAGAAGAAAGGTTAGAGGGGTGGATGGAGTTATTTCTAGGCTGAAAGGCTAAACAGGGGTGACAAGAGAGGAATACTGATGACTGGCTGGCCAGACAGGGCTCAACCATCTTGTGAGCCACTTTGGCAGTGGTGAGAAGCCTGGCATTCATGCAGGGATGGAAAAGGTCTGATTTCTTTTTGTTTCCCATACTCCCCTGGTGACCTGAGGTATGACCAGCTCTCACCTTCATCCATCCCAATGTAGATGTAGACTGGTCTCCAGGAGTTCAAAACTGCATGGTTGGGAGCCACACCTGTGTGAGGTGGGGGCTGACTGCTCCGCTTTAGTGTGCCACTTTGGTGCCTGGATTCAGGTGGGCTCAGCTCCAGACCTACAAAATTCAGGGAAACACCAGACCTGCTTTGAACCAGTCAACCTGCCCCTAGCTTCCCTGTGGTCCTAACAGACACTGAAACCAACTCCATCAAAGGTTCCCATGAACTGTTTCTGGACTGAGTGCCCTGAACATTGAGTTCCAAAGCTAATAAAAACTCCATCTAGGGCCCCAAACTCTGCTGTCATTTCCCTTCCATAACCACCTTGTGAGCTTCTTGAATTGCAGAAGATTTCTTCTCTCCATGTCCAACAACTAACTGCACTGTGTGTTTTTGCAAATATGACAACCTTATATAATGCCTGAGAGACAATAGACAATATTGTTGGTTGGTGGTTATGTGCCATGGAGTCAGTTCTGACTCATAATGACCCTGTACGGGGTTTCCGAGGCTGTAAATCTTTACGGGAGCAGAAAGCCTCATCTTTCTCCTGCAGAACAGCTGGTATTTTCGAACTGCTGACCTTGTGGTTCGCAGCCCAATTCGTAACCACTACGCTACCAGAGCACCTTATAGACAATGTTAGCTCACACCAAAAAACAAGACACTGACTAAAACAAATGACCAAAATGCAGAGCCAGAAGATATTTTTAAGGAAGAAAAGGTTATAGAACTAACTATAAAAGAATTCAAAAGAATGATAATTAGGTACTCTCAAAGGCTCCATAGAACGGTCAAGGAAAGCAGGGAGAACATAATAAAAGCTTTAGAAAATTTCAGGAAAACACTACAAGAACAAACAGACACAAAAAAAATGCAAATTTTGAAACAATGCAAAACCTGCAATTAGAAATCCAGAAGATTAATACTAAGATTTCAGAAATGGACAATATATTGTAAAGGCAAAGGAATAGATGTGAAACAATGGAAGCCCGAATTAGTGAGCTTAAAGAGAAATCTCTTAATACTAGTATGCTAGAATAATAATAATAATAAACAATAAAAAAATCCAAAGAAAGCATGAAGAGGAACAATTTACAGGTAATCAGAATTCCAGAACAGAAAGACAAGCACAGACAAAATTATCAAAGCATTGTTGGAAGAAAACTTCCCTAACATCATGAACGATGAGAAGATAAGCATACAATAAGTTGAACGAACCCCAAACAGGATAGATCCCAAAAGAAAATTACCTAGACATATCATAATCAAACTTTCTAAAATCAAAGACAAGGAAAGAATACTGAGAGCAGCTCTGGAAAAACATAAAGTTACCATCAAAGGAGAACCAGTAAGATTAAACTTGGATATCTCAGTTGAAACCATGCAGGCAAGAAGGCAATGAAATGACATATACAAAACTCTGAAAGAAAAAGATTGTCTACCAAGAATCAAAAACCCAGCAATGTTGTCCTTCAAATACAATTGTGAAATTAGGACATTTCCTGATAAACAGAAATTAAAGGAATTTGTAATGACCAGACAAAAACTTTGCAAAAATGCTAAAGGGCATTCTTTGAATTGAGGACCAACAACACTTATGACAACACCACCCAGAACTCAATCCAGATATACAAGTAAAACAAACTACAAGACTGAAAGGGGGGAACCAGATACATCAATATATAATGAAGTCAACTACAAGGCAAAAAGAGGGACTAATGTAGATACAGAACTTATAAATTGTAAGGAATTCAAATGGATTTCAAGATAAAACATTATTTTAAGCAGAGAAAAAAAATTAATAAATTACATGGTAACCTCAACAAAAGTAATACACCTGCACATCAAAATTAAAAAAAAAAAGAAAACCCAGAAAGATTTAGTAAACATTAGCACAACAGAAATAAAAATGAAAAGAAAACGCACAAACAACTCAGCCTAGAAAATTATGTGGAACAAAGAACCCGGCAGCACTACAAAAAAAATACACAAGAATGACAGTCAATTCATATCTATTGATAATTACCCTGAATGTAAATGAATTAAATGTACCAATCAAGAGACATAAAGAGCAGAATGGATAAGAAAACAGGATCCTTCAATATGCTGTCTACAAGAGACATGTAAATAAGATGGAGACAGCCTAAATGCCCATCAACAAAAGAATGGTTAAACAAATTTTGGTACTTACACACAGTGGAAAACTACAAAATGATGAAGAAGAATGATGAATCTGTGAAACATTTCACATGGAGGACATTATGCTGAGGGAAATTAATCAATCACAAAAGAATAAACATTGTATGATATCTAATGTGATGGTGGTGGTGGTGATTATGTGCTGTGGAGTTGGTTCTGACTCATAGCGACCCTGTACAGGGTTTCTGAGGCTGTAAATCTTTACAGGAGCAGAAAGCCTCATCTTTCTCCCGCAGAACAGCTGGTAGTTTCAAACTGCTGACCTTGAGGTTTGCAACCCAATTCGTAACCACTACACTACCAGAGTTCCTTATCTAATGTAAAAAGGTTTTAAAAGAAAAAATATGTCTTCTTGAAAAAGAAACAATTTATGATGATTATGGGGAGAGGAGAGTAGAAAATTATTCATGGACTAGAGGGTAGATACGTTAACATGGGAGACAGGGCAGGCAATATACAAGAGGGATGTTAACAGAGGAAAGATGAAGGTAGTGGGAGGTATAGGGAGGAATGCAATAGTTAAAGTGAAGAGAGGTAAATGCTGTTAACTGTTGGTACATGGAGGGGATTGAAACTGTAGTGAAGTAAAGTATATGATTTGTTGAATGGAAAATTGATGGTCTGCTCTGTAAACCTTCATTCAATTCACAATAAAAAGTTTTAAACACAACAAAGGGAAATAAATTGCTTTCGTTCTTTTTTTGGTCTGTTTTTATGTTTTTCATGTACTTGAAAGAAAACAATGTGCATTTATTTCCACATTAGTACAAGGCTGAGTCAAAAATTATCCACATTCCAGTTATATTAAAACACCTGTCCACATCCACGGTTGATGACAATACTGAGCATGCACGTTAAATGATTCTGTTGAATATATGAGTGACAGACCAGCCATGGCTCTGCCTGTGAAATAACCCATGACAGACTTGGGTTCCAAAAAATTTGTGTGAAATGGGTGCCAAAACAACTCACAGAAGAGCACAAACAAAAGAAGCATTTGGACCTGCAAATTAAATTTGGATTGATACTCAAAGGAAGGTAAAAGTTTCTTAAAAAAATCCTTACTGGTGATGAGACGTGGATTCATCTCTATGAGCCGGAGAGTAAACAGCAGAGTACAAAATAGAAACATACTCAATCACTGACCAAGAAAAAGTTCAAAAGTCAACCATCAGCTGGAAAATTGATGCTTATAGTTTTCTGGGATTCTCAAGGGCCAGTATTAGAACACTAACAGGAAAAAGGTTTAACAATCAACAGTGCTGGTTACAGTGAGATGCTCACTGAAGAGCTAGCTGAAGCCTAAACTTCTAATTAAATTCAGAGGACTGCTATGTAAGGGCATTGTGATCTTGCATGACAATGCATGTCCACACATCTCTGCCCACACTGTTGCCACTCTGAAGAACCTTCCTTTTGAGGTATTAAAACATCCTCCCTATAGTCCTGATCTTGCTCCATTGAACTTTTCACCTTTTTGGTTCCCTTTAAGCAGCCCTTCCAGGATGAAGATTCACCTCTGATGAAGAAGTAAAGATAGCAGTGCATTCATGGCTCAGCCTGAAACATTTTTAGTAACGGAATACGTGAGCCTGTTGACAGATGGACAAAGTATATTGAAAAGCAAAGAGATTATGTCAAAAATTATATATTTGTATTTTCTAAAAGTTGATCAAAAGTAAATTTTACTGCCAGAATATGGATAATATTTGACTCACCCTTGTACAAACCATTGGGAACTTTCTGGCAAAAGAAAATTGAAGTGAAGGACAAACAGAGGAGAGAGAGAAAAAAAGATTTGGAAATGGATAGTGGGAATGGTTGTGTAGCATGGGAAGTGTGGCTGGACTATACATGTAAAAATGGTTGAAGAGGCAAATTTTTTCTTATATAAATATTGCTACAATAAAAATAAAAGTTAAATGCCATCTAGTTGGTTCCGACTCATAATGACCCTATGTAGTGTTTCCTAGGAGCAGCTGGTGTGGTTGAACTGCAGACCATGTGGTTCGCAGTCCAGTGCTTATCCTACAATACATAAATAAATGATGAAGAAAAAACTATGAGATCACTATAGAATTTTTTTTTTTCAATTCCACTGTGGTTTTCAGTAGCTGTAGCCTAGTCAAATCTGTTATCTAATCATAAATTTGACAACTAATCTAGATGACATGGACTATTTATAATTAAGCATATCATAGTTAAATATACCTGTTTTTTAGAAAGTATGTAGGTCTGTGGTTGATTAAAATATTCAGAATGTATAGGCTTCATTTTTCATTTCAGTGTTGTTAAGAGCCATTGAGTCTGTTTAGATTCATAGCGACCCTGTAGAGGACTTACAAGGAGTGACTGGTGGGTTTGAATCACCGCCTTTGTAGGTAGCAGACCAGTGCTTATCTTACAGCACCGCATCAGGAAAAAGGTAAGTGACATCAGTGATTACATTCCTACTGAAGTGGCAAATACATTCCCCAGATACACATAATTTACCTGCTGAACTGGTAATGATTCGCTGCCTTGTAACTTCACAGATGGCAAGCAAAATAAGCATATCCACCATTCACTTTTTTCCTGAGGTAAATTTTCAGTAAAATTGTTCAGTTAAAAAGCACAAAATAGGCATATGCAAGTCCATAAAATGTCCGTTTGAAAAATGAACTCTCTCTCATTGCTGTCTCAGTTAGAAAGGCTATGTATGCAATGGGCATTGTGTCAAATAACAGTGGTTAAATTGAGTCATCCTAATCAGACTGTAAAGTCATTTGAACTGCAAGGTCAGTGGTTCAGCTCACCAACTGCTCCTTGGAAACCCTACACAGGGTCGCTATGGGTCAGAATCGACTCAACAGCACTTAACAACAACAACAAACCAAAGGAGCACTGGTAGCATAGTGGTTATGAGTTGGGCTGCTAACCTCAAGGTCAGTAGTTGGAAACTACCAGCTATTCCACAGGAGAAAGATGAAGATTTCTGCTTCTGTAAAGATTTACAGCCTTGGAAACCCTATGCAGGATCGCTATGAGTCGGAACCAAGACCACGGCACATAACCACCACCGCCACCAAACTAAACCAGGAGGGTGAGGAAATCTAAATTAGGATTCCAAGCAGTACTGCATTATTCAAAGGAGACTTACGTACAAAGGAGTGTTTGATTAAAACCAGCCCAAAGAAGAATTGAGAAGGAAAGCAGTCTAGATGGCACAGATGTATGACTGTGAAGCTGGGCACTTGCTCAGTGAGGAGCTCACTGTCAGATAGCCATGACTGATACCAAAGAATTCATGAGCGGTCATGGGATACACTGGCCTCAGATATTGGGCTCGCAGGAGTCTACTCAAAATGACAGTGGTTATATCCTTACCCCAGCTTCTGACTGCACTGAACAGCCAGGTAGCAGGTCAGCAGTGCCCTCTTTCCTCAAGTTCAACCATTTAGTTCATCCGGAAGAACTGAAGGTCCTAAGATTTTAACCATGTCAGTGTGGTCTTTTTTTTACAGTAGTAACTGAAGAAAACGGGGTGCCCTTTAAAGATTTTTTTTTTAAGATTAGGAAACAAAAAGTCAGAAAGAGCCAAATCAGAACTGTAAGGTGGATGCCAAATGATTTCCCATAGAAACCCTGAAATTGCCCTTGTTTGATGAGAGTAATCAGCAGGAATTATTATTATGATGGAGAAGATCTTTCTGATGTTTTTCTCCTAAAGCTTTGACTCACTTTCAAACACTCTCTCAAATAAGCAGGTGCTATTATTTGATTCTCCAGAAAGTCAACAAGCAAATACCTTAAGCATCCCAAAAAACTGTCACCATGACCTCTGCTCTTGATTGATTTGCATTTTTCATTTTTTCATTGATCTGCTTGTGCTTTGCTAGACTACTTCCACCTCTTGGTAGCTATTGCTTTATGTCTTCAGGATCATCCTGGTAAAGCCATGTTTCATCTTCTGTTACAATTCTTCCATAAAATACTTCAGAATCTTGACCCCACTTGTTTAAAGTTTCCATTGAAAGCTCTGCTCTTGTCTGCAGCCGATCTGGGTGCAACAGTTTTGGCATACACTAAGCAGAAAGTTTGCTCAACATTAGGGCACAAGCAGGATTAATTTTTTCCCTCACAAATAAATGTGGATGGTCTGCTGCTGTGGGCTTCATCTTCAGCATTGTCCTGATCCTTCGAAAAATGAGCTATCCGTTTTTAAACTGTTGATTTCTTTGAGGCTTTGTCCTTTATCAATTTTTCACAAAGCATCAATGATATCACCATTTTTCTACCCATGAGTCACCATCTTATCTTTGCTCTTGCTTCAATTTTAACAAAATTCATGTTGCTGTGATAGGGACTCTTTTCAAATGTCTTATCCTGAGTGCCTCAATCTGCATCCTATTCAGAGATATTATAACAAATTGTTGTTAGGTACTGTTGAGTCAGTTTCAACTCATAACAACCCTACAGACAACAAAATGAAACACAACCCAATCCTGCGCCGTCCTGACAATTGTTATGTTTGAGCCCATAGTTGCTGCTGCCACTATGTCAGTCTGTCTTTTGGGGGTCTTCTTCTTTTTCACTGACCCTTCAGTTTTTCAAACATGATGTCCATCTCCAGAGAGTTGTCCCTTCTGATAACATGTCCAAAGTATGAGAGACAGAATCTCTCCGTCCTTCCTTCTAAGGAACATTCTGACTGTATTTCCAACACAGATTTCTTTGTTCTTCTGATAGTTTCTGGTACTTTCAATATTCATTGCCAACACCATAATTCAAATGCATTAGTTCTTCTACAGTCTTTATATATTGTCCAACTTTCAAATGCATAGGAGATCATTGAAAATACCATGGCGTGGGTCAGGTGCACCATAATCCTCAAATTGACATCTTTGTTCATGAAAACTTTAAAGTGTGCAGCAGATGTCTAATGTAATAAGTTGTTTGATTTCTTTACTGCTTTTTCCACAAATGTAGATAGTGGATCCAAGCAAAATGAAATCTTTGACAGCTTCAGTCTTTTCTCTATTTATCCTAATATTATTTATTGGTCTGTTGTAAAGATTTTTGTTTTCTTTACATTGACATGCATTCCGTATTAAAGGCTATAATCTTCTATCTTCATCAGTTAAGTGTTTCAAGTTGTTGTTGTTTATATTAACTGCTGTCAAATCTGTTCCGACCCATAGTGACCCTATGTGGGGTTTCTGAGGAGCAGCTGGTGAGCTTGAACCGCCAACCTTGTGGTTCAAACTGACTTTGCAGTCCAGCACATTAGCCCATAGCTCTAGAAGTTTATTTTAGTGCAAAGCATTTTTTAAACCCTTGTATCATTTTTCATAATACACATTTTCATGAACTTTTTAAAGACTTCTCATGTGATGCAACATTTTCTAATTCAACATTTATTAAGGTATAATTTTTCTTTTAAAAAGAAAAAAAGATGCTTTGTGGAGCCACTGGTTGACATTGTTCTTATTCTTGTAGTTAATTTTTGCCATGTATGAGGAAGCTTCAAAACATTAATGAAAATTTCCATTCTCTTTTCATTCCATTTACCCATTAACTTTTTTAAACCCCTTCGCTTCCCTCTGCTTATGAAGAGAAAGATAGAAATTAAGGAAAATTGCCGTTCAAAAGGAGTCCTGGTGTGGTGCTGCAGGATAATGCACTGGACTGCAAGGATAGTTTGAACTGCAAGTCAGTGGTTCAAACCCACCAGCCACTCCTCAGAAACCCTATACAGGGTTGCTGTGAATTGGAACTGACTTGTAAGCACTTAACAACAACAACAACTGTTCATAAGTACACATTTTGAAGATGTGGAGACTGAGGAGACAAACCTGAATGAAAAGTGATTAGATAGAATAGAGCCAGATCTTAAATTTGGACATGGGAGACATAATACAAATTGAAAGAACTTGTCAGTTGATTGGATATAGGTGATAAGGGGGCAAAGGAAACGTCTAGAAGATGGGGACGATAGTAACATCAGGAGCTAATGGTGGCAAATGCCTACTCAGTTTCAGAATGGCTAAACAGTTTATTTCCTCATTTAACCCTCAGAACAACCCTTTGAGGGGGTACTATTATTATCCCCATTTTACAGAGGAGTGCATAATAGTTGCTTTCACTTTTAGAGGAAGAAAAAAAGAAATCAGTGTTTTTGCACCAAGACAAGGTAGAGCTCTGTGTTGGCCATACTTGGGACCTGAATCCTGGTGTTCCTGCCTGTGGAGGTCATTGTAATGCCAGCCACAAAGTAAACAAGTCTGGCCCATGGTAGTTATGCCCTTTGCAAATCCAGCCCTGCCAAAGCTGTTTGTTTATGCAATGCTTCCTCAGTCCATTGCTACGCAAATAGGCTGCGCTAAGTAGATGGTTTGGTCTTTGCTCTGACCTTTAAATAAACAAACAGGCAGGTGTGGTAAGAGATATAGATAGGAATGTGTTCCTCCTCAATTGTTATTTAAAATAAAATATAGCTAAGTATAAGGAGCCCTGATGGCTTACTGAGTTGTGCACTAGACTGCTAACCACAAGATGAGCAGTTTGGATCCACCAGCCACTCCATGGGAGAAAGAGGAAACTTTCTGCTCCTGTAAAAATTTGCACCCTCAGAAACTCTGCATAGGGTTACTATAAGTAGTAATCAACTCAATGGCAGTGGATTTGATTTGGTTTGTAACTAAGTATAATTACCAATAGCTATTAGTTATAAGTTATAGTGATAAACCAAATCAAACCTACTGCCATCAAGTTGATTCCTACTCATAGTAACCCTGTTATCAATAGCTATTAGTATAAATATGGGCCCCTGGTATGGTGCCGTTGTATCAGCACTAGACTTCCAAACCACAAAGCCAGCAATTCAAACCCACCTGCTGCTCCTTGGAAATCTACACAGGGTCACTATGAGTCAGAACTGGCTCTACAGCAATTAATAACAACATTAGTATAAATATTACATTTGCATGGGATGTAATATTTAGACTATAACTCTTAAATATAATTATATTACTTATTACTTTTTCTTATTGTTATCAGTCACTGTTCAATGTAAGCCTGGTTCCCCCCACCGTGGTTAACCAATTCACATGTTCCTACCGTACCCAGAATATCTACTGATGCCCAGGTGTTCTCTGAGACCTTGATTGTCTAAGCCTCCTTCTGATCTTTTAGCTGATCTCTAACCTCATTTGAAACTACTTGAGAAAAGATGTTTCCCACAAACGTCCTGCTTTCAATTCGTGCTTCCTCTTTTCTTTTGGTTAAGTAGAAGGAGAAAAATAATTCTCATTATCAACTGAAGGAGAGTTAAATAAAGAGAGAGAGAAAAGTTGATGAAGTGTATGAAAAAAATCCCAAACCTTTTTCCAAATAGTAGCTTATGTTACAGTTCACTTCTGTCTCTAAGTGTCTACTTGCTAGTTGTTTAGTCACTAAGCCACATATAGCTATCCCTTAGCAACTGTAGACCTCATGAATAAAAGCCTAAATCTTCTTATAAACCACCTGTTTTTGAAAAGTCATGCTTCTTTTAACAGACTTGGAGTTACATAAGCAAAAAGTGCCAAAATTTAGTTATTTTCAAAAGTAAATTTAAAGAAAGAGATCATAACAAGTTTTTAACCCAAGACTGTAAAGTGGTTTCTTCCCAGCGATTCTTCTCTGAGTTGCAGTGGAGACTTTTTTTGGGCGGGGGTAGACAAGTTCTGCCATGTCTATCTGTGTCCATCTTCCTGATTCCCTCTAGAATTGTGAAGATGTCCAGTCCAAATCTGAACATTGTGACCTTACTGGGCAGCTGTCTGACTTACAGTAGCGCTTACCTCTTTGGGATTCAAAATCAAGATGTGTTAGTGGGCAGCTCCATAGAAACTGTCATTCAGGTAAGTAAAGTTTTAAAATTTTGTCTTGGATATCCTTTTATAATGTTAAAGTTTTGACAGTTTTTTCACTCAGTTGCTCCTGTGGGTGATGGTTATCTTTATCTTTGGTAACATTCAGAGAAACTCTTTGTAATGCTTAGATAAGCCCCTTACCCTGTGCCCTTCCTGGGGCTGAGACATTGCTGGTCAGAAAGCATGGAGAGCCAACAAATATTCTTCACATAACTCTTGCTTCTGTCTAATTCCACTTATAGGTAAGACTGTCTTTGCTGTGCATTGGGACCTCCCTGGTGTTTGGCCCCATTCTGGGGAAGAGCTGGAGACTTTACAAGGTGTTTACCCAGAGGGTCCCAGACAAGAGAGTGGTGAGTAGACAGCATGTGCACACTGTTTGAGTATAGATAATGCAGCTCCATTATTTATTCAAAGCTAGAGAAGACTGCCAGATTACTGGTCTGGCCCCTTTTACATCTCAAGTTCCTTCTCTTCTAAACTTGGAGTCTTGTGGCTTCAGAAATTTCCAGACCTGTAAGGTTGTGTCTCAATGCTACTGGGAGATAAGGCTTGGAACATGGGCTCTACTTCATGGGCACCCTGTGTCCTGGTACTGCTCGGGCACCATTGTGATGAGTGGGAGCAGGATGATGCCCAGAAGGACTACAGCATGATACAGGAGGAGGGAAGTACACTGGCTACAGAGAAGCACATCTGTCTCCACAGCCCAATTCTTTGCCATGTAGAAGGCCATTTCCTACACCAAGAAGAAAGTGTATGGAGCAGCGATCAATAGATACAGTCAACCCTAGAAGTTATGTGGCAGCAGGATCACCTGCATGTCTCTGACATACTAGATGCCATCATAATCACATTTCCACAGTTTAACTGGTTCCCTGATAGGAACTGCAAAGTCCGACTATCAGCTCCTTTGACTCTGGTTGGTGGTGGTTATGTGCCATGAAGTCAGTTCTGACTCATAGCCACCCTACAGGGTTTCCGAGGCTGTAAATCTTTACTGGAGCAGAAAGCCTCATCTTTCTCCTGCGGAACAGCTGGTAGTTTCGAACTGCTGACCTTGAAGTTCGCAGCCCGATTTGTAACCACTACACTACCAGAGCTCCTTTGACTATAGGCCCTGCCTAGACCCAATATATCACTCATTTGGAAGTTTCATTCTGTGAAATGATGGCTGTTTTTAAGCACATGTTACTCAACAATGCTGAATTTTTACCAATCTTCAGGGTCACTATGAGTAGGAATCGACTTGATGGCAGAGAGTCTGAGTTTCCTCATACCCTTTGGTAATCCCTCTCTCCCATCCAATCTTAACATTTCCTTCCCTTCTACAGGAAGCCATTGATTTGTTTTCTGTTACTGAACATTTTCCACACTTGTTTATGAATGTCATCATACAGTAGGTATACCTTTTTGTGTGTGACTTCTTTTACTCCCCATAATTTGAGAGTCATCCATGTGTTATACACATCAGTAGTTCATTCTTTGTTATTACGGAATGGTTTTCCGTGGTACAGCTGTGCTGTTATTGTTAGGTGCTGTCAAGTCAGTATCGACTCATAGCGACACAACAAAACAGAACAAAACACTGCCTGGTCCTACACCAATCCCACAATCATTGCTACACTTGAGCTCATTGCTGCTGCCACTGTGTTGATCCATCTCTTTGGGGGTCTTCCTCATTTTTGCTGATCATCCACTTTGCCTAGCATGATATTCTTCTCCAGGGACTGGTCCCACTTGGTAATATTTCCAAAGTATGAGAGACAATATCTGGCCATCTTGGCTTCTAAGGAGCATTCAAACTGTACTTCAAAACAAACAAAACTGAGTTTTGTTTATTCTTCTGGAAGTCCATGGTCCTTTTAATATTCTCCTCCAACACCATAGCTCAAATGCAACAATTCTTCTATGGTCTTCCTTATTTACTGCCTTTATTCCTGTGAAAACATGCATATGAGACTACTGAAAATGCTATGGCTAGGGTCAAGTGCACCTTAGTCCCCAAACTGACATCTTTGTTCTTGTACAGCAGATTTGCCTAATGAAATACGTTGTTTGGTTTCCTCACTGTTGCTTCTATGAGTGTTGATGGTCAATCTGCGCTAAATGACCCTATACAGGGTCGCTATGGGTCGGAATTGACTCAACGGCACTTAACACCACCAACAACAATGTCTCATTGGAGTCCTGGTGTTACACTGTAGGATAAGCACTGGACAGCAAGATCGATTTGAACAGCAAGGTCGTAGTAGTTCAAACCCACTGGGCTCCTCAGAAACCCTGTACAGGATCACGATGATTTGGAACTGACTGAGTGGCTCTTAACAACAACAGCAGCAATGTCTTATTGGAGTCCTGGTGTGGTGCTGTGGGATAAGCACTGGACTGCTGACCATGAGGTGAGCAGTTCAAACCTACCAGTCACTCCTTGGAAACCCTGTACAGGGTTGCTAGCAGTCAAAACTGGCTTGATGTCATTTAAAAACAACAATGTCTCATTAACAGCCTTGCTTGCTAAAGTGAAGAGGGCTTGAAATACTTACTGGTGAAGATCAAAGGCTACAGCCTTCAGTAAGGATTGCACCTGAATGTAAAGAAAACGAAAGTCCTCACAACTGGACCAGTAAATAATATCATGATAAATGGAGAAAAGATTGAAGTTCTCAAAGGCTTCAGTTTGTTTGGATCTACCATCAACACTCATGGGAGCAGCAGCCAAGAAATCAAAAGATGTGTTTCATTAGGCAAATCTGCTGCAAAAGACATCTTGGAAGTGTTAAAGAGCAAAGAGATCAGTTTGAGGACTAAGGTGCACCTGAACCATACCATGGTATTTTCAGTTGCCTCATATGCATGTGAAAGTTGGACAATGAATATGGAAGACCTTAGACAAATTGGAATCATGGTATTGTCGAAGAATCCTGGTGTGGCACTATGAGCTAATGTGGTAGACTGCAAAGTCAGTTTGAACTGCAAAGTGGGTGATTCAAGCTCGCCAGCCGCTCCTAGGAAACCCTATGCAGGGTCGCTGTGGGTTGGAACTGACTCGATGGCACTTAACAACAAAGAAGAATATTAAAAACCCAATAAATCCCAGAACTTTAAAAGTCCCATGACTGCCAGAAAGAAGAACAAATAAATCTGTGTTGGAAGAAAGAATACGGCCAGAATCCTCCTTGAGGAGCTCCAGTGGCGCATTTGGTTAGCATGCGGTACTTACACAGAATCCTCCTTGGAAGTCAGGATGGCAAGACTTCATCTCTCATACATGGGACATATCAGGTGGGAACAGTCCCTGGGCAAAGACATCATGCTTGATAAAGTGGAGGGTCAGCAAAAAAGGGGAAGACCTCCAATGAGATGACTTGATATAGTGGCAGCAGAATTGCTCTCAAACTAACAATTTTGAAGATGGCTGTTCTGTTGTGCATAGGGTCACTATGAGTAAGAACCAACTCAATGGCACCTAACAACAGTGTCTTACAGTGTGAAACTTTTTTTTCCACATGTTTATTTGCCATATTTTTTTCAGTGAGTGTCTCTTCAAATCTTCTGTCCAGTTTGATAGGGTGGGAGGAGTGGTAATGGTGTTTGTTTTTTATTACAGAGTTCTGAAAGTTCTTTATGTACTTTAAGTACAAATTTATCATCAGATACAGAATTTGCAAATACTTTTTTCTTCCAATTTGGGGTACTTCTTATCCTTTTAGGAGTATCTATGAAAGAGAAGCTATATTTTTCTTTTGATGAAGTTCATATTATCATTGGTTCTTTTATGAATCATTATTTTCAGAATTACAACAAGGAAATCTTTTCCTAGCCCAAGATCCCAAAACTTTTCTCCAAAGTTTTATAGACATAGACCTAGAGGTAAAAATGCTTACATTTTAGGTTTTACATTGATATCAATTATCTATTTTCAACTAATGTTTTTATATGGCACAATGTATGGGTCAAAGTTCATGTTTCAGCAGCATTTGTTGAAGATTGTTCTTTCTTCGCTGAATTACCTTGGTATGTCTACCAAAAATCACTTATATGTATATATAGCATGTGTGTGTGCCTTAACACCAGTACTACACTACCTCGATTTATTTTTTTTTAATTTTACATTTTTAATGTCAAACTACCCAACTAACTTGTCCAAGCAAGTTTCTGAAACAAGATTTCCGTGAACATAGCAGATGAGCAACAATATAGCTAGAGCAGCACAGCTCCTGCCAAACTAGGCAATGGTTAGGTACAGAAAAGGCAACTAACTCCTTCTCAGGTTCTCCCAGGTTCTTTCAGAAACATTAAAGTCCCTGCCCCTTTTCTCAATGGAGTTGTGTGTGTCTTGTGCAGTCTCTGTCAAGGGTGCTGGATCTCTTGGTCAGCGGCAGCAGACCAGGGAGTCGTCCACTGGAAAAGGTCCCATCTCCTCAGCTCTGCCAATGTTAGCTGACTCTCTTCCACTCAGCTTACTGTGGAATAATTGGTATCTTCTTTTTACATTTCACTCTCATACACTTACTTCATAGGGTCGCTGTGAGTCAGTACCGACTCTATGACACCTAACAACAACAACACTTAGTGCTTGATTGTGTGTTGGTTTTTAAGTGTTACACGGTAATGTAGACATTTGAAAATTACCAAAAAACGGTTAAGAAGCAGAAAAAATATCACTCAGGGTCCCACCTCCCAGAAGCAACCAGTGTTGACATAGCAGTCTCTCCCAGTCTTTATTGCTACAACTTTTGGGGGGATATGGTTCAGGTCAAACTACCTCCAAATAGTAACTACCATTTTATCTCCTGCTTTTTCCCCTTATACATTTTATCACAAACATACTTCTGTCCTTAAAGGATTTTCAATTTCATCATTTAAAATGGAGACATCATATTCTGTTTTATGGCTACACCAGCACTGATACTACTTTCAGAACACATAATTCCACAGCACAAGACTCTTAGCCCTGAAATGTAAGGTTTGAAGGCTTATTTGTATACCAAATGCTTTTCAAGGTGCTTTACATACATGAACTCTTTTAATCTTCCCAACAACTCTGTGAGGCAGGAGCTCTTCTTATCCTCAGATTTATCTTGATTTTTGTAGCATTATTTTAAGTCTAAAAATCTGATCGTGTTAGTTCTCAAGCTTTATTCTTCTCCCTCAGTACTGTTTTGGCTTTGAATTCTGACCAGTTTCCATGTGAGTTTTTTAATTAGTTTGTCAATTTCTACAAAATCCTCCTAACATTTTGATTAGGTTTACATCAAATATATAGATCAAAATTTGGAGACTTAACTTCTTATCAATGTTGTATTTTCAACCCATGAAAACAGCATATTTCTCCAAATATTTTGATCTTCTTTAATTTTTCTCATCATTATTTTATACTTTTCCATGGAGAACTTTCACAGTTATCATCATCCTTATTAATGTACCATATATTTTTTCATGTTTTCTAATACTGTAAACATTATTATGTGTTTTAATTTTACTTTCCAATTATTTGTTACTAGTTTACAGTGATACTATTGATTTTTTTTCTTTTGTTTTTTTTTAATGTTTTATTGTGAATTATGTGATAGTTTACATAGGAGAACATTAGCTTTACATTCATCCTATCATATATCATTACATTGCCATTGTTACAATCCCCTCCATGCATCATCAACCAAAGGATATATACTACAAGCCTTCCCCCAACCCCCACAGTCATCAGCATAGAGCTCCTCTCCCTCTCTGGGTCTAAAGTCCCCAGCTGGTCCATCTCTCCACGTCATCATCTCTGCCTCCATCTCATGCGTCACTGCTTTACTGGTTTTCCCTCACTCTCCCTTATCGGTGACAAACGTGGTCACCAATAGAGCGTGTATTCCCCTTGCAAGGGATTTACTCTGAAGGAACCCGACCCCTTGCCTTGATGTCTCCTGGGCAAGCAACTTGCTTGTTCTTGTAGTAATCTGTCGGTCTGCCTATATTGTTTCGTATTTTTCCTGTCGGTCTTTCTTTCAAGAAGTATCTTCTGTTTTTCTAGCCGCTCCAGGCTGGTCTGCCCGTTCTTTCAAGAGGAAATTTACCACCTCTGAAGATTCTGGATGATGTTCAGGATTCCACCTATAGTCTTAGATACCATTGATTTTTGTATGCTGATAAGCTATGCAGCAACTTTGGTAAACTCATGCAATAGTTCTAGTAACTTTTATGTTGATTCCATTAAGTTTTCTGCATTTGAGGGAACTTCAAAAAGTTCATGAAAAAATTCTATTATTTTTTTATTCCATTTTTCCAAGAAGTTTTTGAAGCCCCTTGTATATGATCATATCCTCTGTGAATAAAGACAATTTCTTTCCAGTCTCAATCCCTTTGATACACTTTTTTGCTGGAGGACACTAGCTAGAAACAATGCAGTATATAATACAAGTAGTAAGAGCTGACATCCTTGTGTTACTTCTGATCTTACAAGGAAAGCATTCAGTCTATCACCACAAACTATAATGCTAGCTGCACTTCTGTTATAGCTGTCATTTACAGTCTTTTGTCAGATTGAGTAAATGTCTTTCTAGTCCTGATTTGCTGAGAGATTTTTGTGTTGTTTTTTTTTATCAAGAACTGATGTTGGATTTTTTCCGTGCCTGTTGACATGATTGTATAGTTTTACACTTGTAGTTCATTCATAGGGTGAGTTATGTAAAGGATGTTAGAATGTCAGACCAACGTTAAATTCTTGGGACAAACCCTCCACTTATAGTTTCCATAGGAGTCCTTGTGTGTAGCTGTAGGATCAGCACTGGACTGCTAGCCACAAAGTTGACAGTTCAAATCCACCAGCTGCTCCTTGGAAACCCTATACAAGGTCACTATGATTCAGAACTGACTTGACATCACTTAACAACAACAACATCCTTTAAATGTATTGTTGAGTTTATTTTCCTAAAATTATATTTAGAACTTTTGCATCTATGTCCTTAAGGGAAATGGATCTGTTTTTTCTTTTCTTGGAATATGTACTCTAGTTTTAAGTATAAGAATAATGCTGTCCTTTTAGAGTAAATGTGAAATACTCCCTCCTCTTCAATTTTGGCTAAAGTTGTGTACATTTGCTATTTTTTTTATTCTTTAGTAAATATTCGGTATAATTTGCTGTGAAGCCATGTGAGCCTTGAGTTTTATTTGTAAGAGGCTTATAACTTCAAATTTAATTTCTATAACAGATACAGAGCTATGTAAGTTATCTATTTTCCCTTCAATGAATTTTAGTAGTTTGTGTATTTCAATTTGCCCCTTTCACCTAAATTGACAGATGTATTAGCATAAAATTATTCATATTTCCTTACAATCCTTTTAATATCTGTCGAATACTTAATGATGTGTCACGTCTCCCATTCCTTATTTGAATCATTGCATATGCTCTCCATTTACCTAGTCAGTCTGGTTAGAAGTGGCTCAATTTTTACTAATCATTTTACAGAACCACTTTAGATTCATTGATTTTTCTGTCTTGTTTTTTGTGTTTGATTTTACCTCTGCTCTATATTATTTATTTTACTTACTGTAATGTTGAATTATTCTTTCATTCTAGTATCTTAAAGTGGAAGATGAAGTGATTTGTTAAGATCATTATTTTCTTTTCCCATAGGCATTTAGTTCTACCAGTGTTTTCCTACAAATTACTTAATGGCATCTCACACATTTTGTATTTTCCCTTTTATTCAGATCAAAATGCTTTGTAACTTTTCTTTTTACTTATTTTTTTGGCCTATATGTCTTAACCAAAGGCCACTACAAAGTTGGATTATTAAGATATGACTGATAATTTCCAAACATGATGAAATTTTCCAGAAGTCTTTATTTTATTGATTTTTAATTTAATTCCATGTGGTCAGAGGACATATTTTGTTTGACTTAAATTATTTTAAATTTATTAAGATTTGTTTTATGGCTCAGGATAAGATTTTAGAACAGTATGTATTTTACCATTGTTAGGTAAAGTGTTCTATTAATATTGAGATTGACTGTGTTGTTTGACTTTTCCATACCCAGGCTATTTTTTTCTCTACTTATTCTATTTATTATTAAGAGAAAGGTATTGAAATTTCTAAGGAATCCTGGTAGTTCACATATTGAGCACTTAACAACTAACTAAAAGCATTGCAGTTCAAACCCACTCAGTGGCTTCATGGGAGAAAGTGATGGTGATTTGCTCCCATAAAGATCGTTGTTGTTATTACAGGCCGTCGAGTCGGTTCCGACCCATAGCAACCCTGTATAGGGTTACTGAGGAGCAGCTGGTGAGCTTGAACTGCCAACCTTGTAGTTCAAACGGCTTTGCAGTCTGGCGCATTAACCCACAATGCCATACCAGGACTCCCATAAAAATTACAACCACAAAAACACTATAGGACACTTCTACTCTGTCACGTAGGGTTGGTATGAATCAGAAATCAACTTTGTGGTACCTAACAACAACAACATTGATTTTTTCTGATTATAATTAACATTTGACATTTTCTTGCCTTTCGGTCCATTTTGTTTAATGAAGCTCTGGTATTAGATTGTTGTTAGATGCTGTTGAGTTGGTAACCAACTCATAGCGACCTTATGTACAATAGAACGAAACACTGTCTGATCCGGTCCCAATCTCAGAATTGTTGCTATGCTTGACCCCATTGCTGCTGCCTCTGTGTCAGCCCATCTCTTTGAGGGGGGGTCTTCCTCTTTTTCGCTGATCTTCCACTTTACCAAGCATGATGTCCTTCTCCAGGGATTGGTCCCATCTGATATATGTCTGAAATATGAAAGATTGCATCTGCCCATCCTAGCTTCTAAGGAATACTCTGACTGTTCTTCTTCCAAAACAGATTTGTTTGTCTTCAGGCAGTCCGTGGTACTTTTAATAGTCTCTTCCAAGACCATAACACAGGAGTCCTGGTGTGGCATTGTAGGCTAATGTGATGGATGACAAAGTCAGTTTGAACTGCAAGGTCGGCGGTTCAAACTCACCAACTGCTTTTCTAAAACCTTATACAGGGTCACTGTGGGTTGGAACTCACTCAACAACACTTAACAACAACAACAACCATAACACAAAGGTATCAATTTTTCTGTGGTTTTCTTTATTCATTGTCCAACTTTCACATGCATGTGAAACTATTGAGAATACCGTGGTTTGGATCAGGTGCACCTCTAACTGACATCCTCAAACTGACACCTTTGCTCTTGAACACTTTGAAGAGGTCTTTTTTAGCAGATCTGCCTAATGTAATACATTGTTTGATTTCTTGACTGCTGCTTCCATGAGTGCTGATGGTTGATCTGAGCAAAATTAAGTCTTTGGCAACTTCAATCTTACAGCCATTTACCCTGATGTTGCTTATTGGTCCAATGGTGAGAATTTTTTTTCCCCTTTACGTTGTGGTGCAATCCATACTGAAGGCTGTGGTCTTTGATCTTTATCAGTAAGTATTTTAAGTCCACTTCACTTTCAGTAAGTAAAGTTGTGCCATCTGCATATCACAGGTTTTTAATGAGTCTTCCTCCAATCCTTATGCTATGTTCTTCTTCAAAATAATCCAGCTTCTCAGGTTTATTTGCTCAGCATACAGATGAATAAGTATGATGAAAGAATAAAACCCTGACACACAGCTTTCCTAATTTTAAACAATTGAGTGTCTCCTTGTTCTGTCCAAACAACTGCCTGTTGGTCTATGTACAGGTTCCGCATGAGGACAATTAAGTGTTCTGGAATACTCATTCTCCAAAATGCTGTCCATATCTTTTCATAATCCATACAATTGAAAGTCTTTGCATGTCAATAAAGCACAGGTAAGCATCTTTCTTGTATTCTCTGCTTTAAGCCAAGGTCCACCTTACGTCAGCGATGATATCCCTCATTCCACGTCCCTGTCTGAATCCAGCCTGAACCTCTGACAGCTCCTTGTCAATGTACTCCTACAGCCATTTTAAAATTATCTTTAGCAAAAATTTAATTGCATGTGATATTAATGATATTGTCTGATGATTTCTGCACAAACAGATTCTGCACTTTATCGGGTCACTTCTCTTTGGAATGAACACAAATATGGATCTCTTCCAATAAATTGGTCTTCCAAATTTCTTGGCATAGATGAGTGAGTGCCTCCAGTGCTGCATCAGTTTGTTGAAAGATTTTTATTTATATTCGATCAATTCCTGGAGTCTTGTTCTTTGCCAGTACCTTCAGTGCACTTTGGACTTCTTCCTTCAGTAACTTTGGCTCTTGATCACATGCTACTCTTGAAATGGTTGAACACTGACCATTTCTTTTGGTTACAGTGACTTCATATATTCCTTCCCTTTTCCTTTGATGCTTTCTTCACCATTCAGTATTTTACCCAGGTTGTTGTTAAATTGTTACATGCCGTCTAGTTGGTTCTGACTTAGTGACCCTGTATCGAGTTTCTATACAGAAACAGTGGAAGTCTGAACCACCAACCTTATGGTTCAAACTAACCTTGCAGTCCAGTGTTTTGCCCCACAGCACCATACCAGGACTCCATAGAATGCTTCAATATTTCCAGTTGAATTTTTTCTTCAGTTCTTTCTGTTTGAGAAATACTGAGTGTATTCTTCGCTTTTGGTTTTCTAACTCTAGGTCTTTGCACAGTCAGTATTAGGTACATCTAGGTACATAAAGGAAGATCGTAGAAGAATTGCCACATTTGAGTTATGGTGTTGGAGAAGAATATTAAAAGTACCATGGACTGTCAAAAGAACAAACAGATCTGTGTTGGAAGAAGTACAGCCAGAATAGTATAGCCAGAATGCTCCTTGGAAGCCAAGATTCCAGACTTCATCTCCCATACTTCGGACATGTTATCAGGAGGGACCAGTCACTGGAGAAGGATATCACATTTGGTAAATTGGAGGGTCGGAGAAAAAGAGGACCCTAACGGTCCTGGATTGGATTGGCACCATGGCGGTAGGAGTGGGCTCAGATGTAGCAACAATTGTGAAGTTGGCCCAGGACTGGGCAGTGTTTCGTTCTGTTGTGCATAGGGCCACTATGAGTCAGTATGACTCAATGGCACCTAACAACAATTAACACAGTTCCATAGACATTTAGAATTGTTCTGTCCTCCTGAAGAATTGACACATTTATTATTGGGAAATTATCTTCCTTATTCCTAGTAATATTTTTGTTCCAATATATACTTGGTTTATATTAATATATCCTTGTCTGCCTTCCTTTAGTGTGTTAGTTGTTTGTGCTTCTCAAGGAATTTGTCCCTTTCATCTAAGTTGTCAAATATATTGTCCGCAATATTCCTTCATAATATTTTCTTGCAGTCTTTTTGTGTTTAGTATTAGTGTGGCATCTCTGTTACTTTTACTGTATTTGTGTCTACATTTAAAATATGTTCCCTATAAGCAGCATATAGTTGAGCCTTGCTTTGTTATCCAGTCTCACATTATCTTCCTTTTAATGGGAGGATTCAAACCATTCATTTATTGTGATTATTAATAGCTTAAAACTATGATTTTTTTCTTTGTTCCTTTTCCCTTCTTTTTCTCAGGTTTTATAAGTCAAATATTCATTATGATTTTAAGTCTTTTCTTGGCTTATTAGCTATAACTCCTTGATACTTTAATCATTGCTTTTGGATTATCCTATATCTTCAACTTACACAATCTACCTTCAAGTAATATTGTACCACTTCATGTATATTATAAGTACATTCTATCTTCTTCCTTCCTAATTCCTTGCTATCGTTGGCATTATTTTACTTTTGCATAAATAAAATAATCACTTTATTAAAATGATTTTATTTTTACATGTGTTATGACACCCAATATGATTTTATTTTTTAAATGATCAATTACTTTGTAAAACATTGCATAATAAACATCAATTGTATATTTTCCATAGTTTCCATTTCCAATGTTTTTCATCTTTGTGTATAGCTCCATATTTACATCATTTCCTCTTTTTTTCAAACTGAGAAAAAGCAATTTTATTAACACACATACATTCACAGGACTTTAAACAGATGTAGTGTCAAGAAAAAAAAAAATCCAAAAAGACAAAGGTAATGTGCACTTTCCTGGAAGCTGCCTGTCTCAGGCTGGTGGATGGACTGGCCAATAGGGCTGCCCAGGGAAACAATGCACAGTCGATGAGGTGCACCCACACTGGTAACGATAAGTACTAACAAGCACAGAGCATGCAAGCTGCTCACTGACCCAGTCACTTGCACTCAACTCTTGCCTCCTTAGAGGTAAACCAGGACAATCCTCCCCTAATTCTTCAACTCAGTCACTTGTTAATGGGTTACCTCTTCATTTTTTTTTTTTTTTTAAATGTAAAAATTACTGTTGGCTTAGAAACTTCACACTTTATTACTGGCCAGCCCCCACCAACTATACTTGTTTTGATAGAAATACAAATGCAAATGCTCCAACAGAGCCTGGATGACAACATACCATACATACACTTTTATATCTGGGGAGATTGTGTGAAGTCAAAAGCAAGTTACTTGCACTTTAAAACATACATCATTTCCTCTTGTCTCAAATACCTCCTTTAACATTCTATGAGTTTTCTAGTAATAAATTTTTCAGCTTATGTACGTCTGATTGTCTTTATTCCTAGCAATATTTTTTATTTTGCCTTTGATTTTTTTTTTTAAGTATTTTTAGTAGATATAGAATTCTTAGGGGTCTTCCATTCTTTCTTTCCTTTCTTTCTTCTTTCCTTCCTTCCTTCAGCACTTTGAAGTTGTTCCTCCACTCTCTTCTCACTAAACTTTGTATCTGATGAGAAATCTAGTGTTTTCTTTCCTTATCTTTTCTTACCTATATGTGTTATTGCTGTTGTTGTGTGCCGTCAAGTCTGTTCCAACTCATAGCAACCCTGTATAGGGTTTCCGAGGAGTTGCTATTGGGTTTAAACCGCCAACCTTGTTGTTAACAATTAAGTGCTTATCCTACAGCACCACACCGGGATACATCTTTTGTTCTCTTCCTACTTTTAAGATTTACTCTTTATTACAGGTTAAGCAACTGGTTTCTCTTTTATCTCACAAAGGATATGACTGATCTAACTGGTGTGGTTCCTTCTTTTCACTGGTTGTGAAAAGCTCAGATCCACATTTCTGTCCCATTTCATGAATGTTGCTTACCTTCCTCTTCAGGGATTTTATCATAATTCTTCTCATTTTCTCTTTTCCCTAATAATTTTTCAATTTCTCCTATTCTGTTACAGCAATTATATATGTATGTTTGTGTGTATTTGTTAATTTTATTTTTGTAATTACAAAAGCAATACATTGCCATACTTACTAAGTCAAATAATTTACAGATGTGTAAAAATATACTAGTTATTCCTCCTTCCCTGTTACCATTCTCACTTCCACCCTCTGAGACAACGGTTGTTAACAGTTTGCTGTTAAACTTTCACATCTCTCTGAGTGTTCATATAAATATATCTAGAAATAATTTTTAGGACATGGTAGAATATAAAAATGGAAATTTTTAATGCAAACAATGATGGTATCGACACAGAAGATCATTATAAATGTTTGGTGTCTGCTTTCATCTTTGCTAGCTGGAGATGATGCTCATGGGGAGAACTGACCATGGAGCTTGGAGCTCAGAGGATGTGGGACACTCTGACCTCTGGGTTATATAACCAGTGAACAAGGGAAAGTTCTGACCTTGACTCTTTTGCAGATTATTAAAGACCTGCAACTGTTGGGATTGGTGACAGCATTGGTGATTGCTGATGTGATCCTGCTTGTGACATGGGTGCTGAGTGATCCCATCCAGTGCCTTCAGATCCTCAGTGTCAGTATGACGGTAAGGGGTTCAAGCTCTTGAGAATCTTGCTCCAAAATTAGACTGGTGGTCTCTGGGGACACACAGGGGTCATTCTCCCAGCAGCATTCCCTGTGCAGTCACCCACACAAGACAAATAACTCAAAGAAGGAGAATCGAGAGCTGCAAATGTCTGATCCCTTGACTGCTCCTCCTGTGTCAGGCCTTTTCATGAACGTCCCTCTGCTTCCATATTATCAGTAATGAGAACTTTCAGCTGTGGGATATTGTCCTCACCTAACTGTTTAGAGGAGTCCTGGTGTGGTGCTGTGGGTTAATGCACTGGACTGCAAAGTCATTTGAAGTGCAAGGTTGGCGATTAAAGCTCACCAACCACTCCTCAGAAACCCTATACAGGGTCACTATGGGTCAGAACTGACTCAATGGCACTTAACAACAACAACAAAAACAATTGTTAAGAAGTGGCATTTTGAGGTGGTCTTTAGAAACAATCAACCCTAGCTCAAATCCCAGCTCTACCAATTACTTGATATGTAACCAGGGGAAAGTTACTTAACTTCTAAGTTTCTGTTTTCTCATAAGTAAAATGGAGATAATATTACTACCTATTTCATAAGGTTGTGGCAAAGATAAAGTGAAACAATGCAGGTAAAGGGCATAACTGTACGCGGTACATTGTATTCAGTTAATAGGAAATATTTTATGTCTCCAGCAAAGAGCCGAGGAATAGATTTAAAGTTTATGATTTCAACTGTTTATAAATATCAGGTTCATGGTGTGAAATAATTTGTAATTTTGATGAAGCACTAGTTTTAATCAACGTAGGAGCAAAGGACAGAGCTGAAAGGTAAATATCCACATGCAAGCCCAACGTTACTACTTTTTCCTCCAACTCATATATAATCACTCTCATGAAGGGGTCAGCTAATTTTTTGACATACGAAATGTATACATCACCTAATTTCTGCATATCAGGGGAAAACTATATGCCCTAGTGTTCTCGAACCTGAATGTTTACAAAGATTTACTGTGTGTTTGTGGTAATTGTGGGTGCCCTCACTCCTGATTCTGTGTCCCCTCTAGGTGACAGGAAGAGATGTGACCTGCTCTCTGACCAAAACACACTTCTGTTCTTCCCTCTACTCTGATGTCTGGATTGCTCTCTTTTGGGGATGCAAGGTGGGTAACCCCTCTGCTTGGGATACAGTCTATATTGGTCACCAACCAAATGAGTCTAAAGAGAGAATTGCAGGAATTAGTGAAGTCTTTTCTAGTAAGAATCTTGAACTCAAAAGAAGCCTCTATTGGTGCATAAATCCCAAAGCCATGACTTTTATTATTTCTCTACTTTTTATTTGTTTGGGGGCCATTTTTCTAACTCTTTGAACTTTCTCACTCAGTATTCCACCAAATCATTTAGAATTCACTCACTGCTTCTTCCATTCGTTGGTCCGGATTTTAAATTGATTTGGTAACACCAATTATTCCCCCAACAGCCTGGCCAAGGCTACATTCCACGTAGCTTCCTTTGTACTTTCCAATGCCCTTTTTACCTGTGCTGTGTCTTTCTTCAAAATTCAAGTGAAGACATCCTCCTACCTTTCACTCATCTGATTTTCTTGCTCTGGTTAGAAGCAGGGCTTACCACGAGGATGGGTCATAACATGGAGATGCTCAAAGTGTCTCCCTTACCAGTCTGACAGTCTTCTCTCCTAACTGCACTAAATACCTCATCATCAAATTCATTGTCTCTTTTAGATAACTAAATAGGGGTATTCTTTCTGCAGGTTACCTATACAGGGCACTAACGGAGGTCCTCTGGCACCTTCCACCAGAAAGATTTTCCATAAGCTGGTTTTGAGCTTGGAGGAACAGAGAATCTGGCTCTGAGGGGATACAGAACAGGTCAGTCTCAGTGAGCAAAGCAAACCCTGGGTGGTAGAGACTGCCTGTTGACTACTTGGGGAGAGGTCTTAATTGGCTAACTGCTAGCAGAGACAATGGAGTTACTGTAAATGTTGTGGTTGGTTGTCATCGCGAGGCAGTTCAGAATCATGGCAATCCCAGGTGTGCAGACTCGAATTGCTCTACAGGGTTTTTACGACTGTGACCTTTCAGAAACAGATCACTAGTCTGACTTTCGTGGTGCCTCTCGGTGAGTTTGAGCCACCAACTTTTCAGTCCAGCACTTAACCACTTGCACCACTTAGGAGCTCCTTGTAAATATATGTGACCTTTAAAGGTAAACTGTACCCACTTTACTACTAAGAGTTAGATGTATTTGTATCTCAGGAACAGGCCTAGAAGTGGGAAGGGCTAGCGCAGGGAAATGTTGTTTTTAAACCATGTGTATATATTACCTTGGTAGAAATCTCTTTTTTAAAAGAAGACAGTAATCAGTTCTCGGTCTTTAATTTCTTACTAATGGTTAAGAAAATGGTCTTCAGAATCTGACAGAACTGGTTCCAATTTGAGTTCTGTCTCAGCTCCTTCTAGCTAATCCTAAACCTCATTGAACCTCCTATATTCCCTTATATGTAAAATGGAGGTACTGATAACATCCAATCAGAATTGGTCTGAGTATTGAAAGCATTTTTAACCACTCCTGGTCCCTAGCAGTAACTCAGAAATGTCAGATATTATCAACCTTCTGCTGCCTCCCTGGTCAGCTTTGAAAAATACATTCCTCTGCTCTTAGAAGAACTGTTCCACCCCATCACGGAAACCCACCACTTCCCCCCAGCAATTCACTTCACAACTCCAATTAACTGATTTTCTCCATTGCTTTGTATATAATCACCTTTCCTCTTCCTTTTACAACTTTATACTTTCTGTAGAACAAAAGCAGAGCAGGCTCCCTAGTTAGTGTGGAGCTCCTGAGAGCAACCCCGTCTTCACATTAACCTGCAGGACCCTCTCCTGAGGCTGTCAGATACTCTACTATCCCATACTTCACAGCCGTGAAGGTGAATGATATATGTCAAACTGTCGGATGTGACTCATATATGAGTCATGGATGTACAGAGGTTTTATTCATACCTGTTTCCCGTTGGCAATAATTGTAATGGAATTAAGGCATTTTAATACAATCCAGTCTGAATAGTTCAAAATCGTAGACTTAATTTCATTATTAAATTACTAATTAATCCAGTTTTGCCAAATGATGATGTCAGTTACCCAAAAGTGTCATCTCCTGATTTTTGTCTTCAAGTTATTGAAAATCTCAGGAGGAGATGTTTGCTCTTCAGGCCCCATTTGGGATTCTGGGCTTTCAGGGTATTGTAAGCCATCTCTGCTATGCTGACCTCTTGCTCGTAGGCACAGTCAGTTGTCCTAAATAACACTAATCATCTTTGGGGCCATCCCTGCGGGTAGAGTTAGTCAGGATGTATGACTTCAGGGCTGTTGTTAGGTGTCCTACTATACCTGACCTTACTTTCACTATTAGTTCACCCCACAGTCCCTGCCATCCCCCACCCCACCCCACCCAACCATGGCATCTTCACATTCTGTCTTATAAACGTGGACTTTTATGTGCTTCTATCTCCTACCAGAGAAGGTACCTTGAAAGGTGAAGAAACCATGACTTAGCCCTCCTTGTAGCCCTTCTTCCTGCCATACACCCAGCATGGTACTTTGCCCATAGTCAATGGGTGAATGTATATTGAATTCACCTATTACTGGCTTCAATCTTTGATTTCTGATTAAATGCATCTCCTTCTAGGAGAGGCAGTACTTGAAGGTGCTACGAGTCATATTCACCATAGTGCAAATGAGAAATCTGAGAGCAGATTTATTTTTATAGGAAAGAGGGAAAAATAGGACCCTGGGTTTTCAGAACAGAAACAAAGAATGTCACAAAGAGGGTGCAGCCTTTGTGGCTGTGCCTACCCAAGAATATTAGCTAAGTTCCATCTGACCTTTGTTCTCCTCTTTCTCCACCCTTCACCTCCCACGAACACCTGCTGCCATAGAATCACTACAAGCCTATGGAGATCTTCTGTGTGAGTTAGAAAAAAAACATCCAGGCAGTTCTGCAAGTGCAGCCTTTGGGTAAATTAGAGGAAGGAACGCCTTCCTCTAGGTGCTGCCATGCTACACAGCCTAGCTTGACAAGCAGACCACAAGCTGATTTGGGCTTCCACATGCTCCTGAGCATCATGTAATGTAAAACCACACAATGAAGACAGAAGCCCTAGCCACCAGCAGTGTGATGTGCTCACTGCACTCCTATTGCCCACAGTCCTTCCTGTAGGGCTAGGGCCTACCTATAGGCCCCTGTCCTGTGCCTCCTCCCAGGCTGGTGACTGATTTGGTTACCCCTGATAAACTACTTATCAGTGACGGAGAGAAATTACCATTTAAGGAGGTCTAGTAGCCTAGTGGTTCGAATTGGGCTGCTAACCTCAAGGTCAGCAGTTCGAAACTACCAGCTGTTCCATGGGAAAAAGATGAGGATTTCTGCTCCTGTCATTTACAACCTCAGAAACCCTGTACAGGGTCACTATGAGTCGGAACCAACTCCACGGCATACCACCATCACCACCATATATAAGGACTCCTGATGTGGCGCTGTAGGATCAGTACAGAACTGCGAACCACAAGGTCAGCAGTTCAAATCCACCAGCTGATCCTCAGAGACCCTATACAGGGTTACTATAAGTTGGAACGAACTCGACAGCACTTAACAACAGTCAGGTATAAGGGCTGTCCTAAGGGTTTTCTTTTATGCTAGCTTAGTAAATCTTTTAAAGTAAACCATTGAAGGTAGGTATTATGATCCCCGTTTCTCAGATGAGTAAATTGGCTCCAGTCCTATTATTTCTTTGACCCGAGTCTGTTTCTCCACGTCCCTGAACCTCTGGTTCTGCTCTTCCCTCCAGGGTCTGCTCTTGCTGTACGGCACCTACCTGGCTGGCCTGACTGACCACGTCAGCTCTCCTCCTGTGAACCAGTCCTTAACCATCATGGTAGGGGTCAACCTCGTGGTGCTGGCAGCTGGACTTCTTTTCGTAGTCACCAGATATCTGCACTCCTGGCCCAACCTGGTCTTTGGACTCACATCTGGAGGCATCTTTGTTTGCACAACCACAATCAACTGCTTCGTCTTCATTCCCCAGGTATGCTTTCGAGTGGATAGTGCAGGGCCAGTCCTCCTCGGCACTGCAGACACTTCTCTGGGTATGCTCATGTCTCAGGTTGCTTCCTCCTGGTTCCTGTCAGTGCCAGTTATTGGACAGTCGGAAGAAAGGCAGGTGTTCCTAGTGAGCTGGCTCCCCCTCTGTTCTTCTGCCCTTGCTGTCCTGGTCAGCAGGGAGGGTGGGTCAGAGTGGACCAAGCAGTGGCAGAAGCCCCTGTGTCCACCCCTGACTCCCCCAGCACCTGCTTCTTGGTGACCACTTCACAGACCTGTCACCCGCCTTCATGTCTGCTTCACTCATCTCTTTTCTCCTGCCTTCATCCTGATGATCTCATTTTGTCCCTAGTCTGGGAGTAAGGAATTTTGCTTTCTTCCTGTTTGGGATTTTAGATTCACAGGGGAAAATCCATTCAGAACATGATACAATGGAAAGTGTTTTTCCTAATAAGTAAATAAATCCTTTTCGTTTCCTTTTATTGGAGGGGAATACAAAACATCCCTCTTTGTCTTTTTACATTCACCAGAAACAAACAAACAAACCACTGCTTTCCAGTTGATTCCGACTCATGCAACCTAACTGGTAAGAATAGAACTGCCCCACAGGGTTTCCACCACTGCAGATCTTTATCGAGACTCCTGGTGTGGCACTGTAGGATCAGCACTAGACTGGGAACCATAGGTCAGCAGTTCAAACCCACCAGCTGTTCCTCGGAAAACCTGTACGGAGTCACTATGAATCAGAACTGACTCCACAGTACTTAACAACAAGTCTTTACTGATGCAGACTGCCACATCTGTCTTCCACGGAGGGTCTGGTAGGTTTGAACCATCAACCTTTTGGTTAGCAGCTGAGTGCTTTAACCACTGAGTCACAAGGATTCCTTTTATACAATAATAAAAACTAAATAAATAAGACTGTGCTTTATAATTAGTGGATTAATGAAAAAATAATAAAGAAGGAAAGAAGATAGAAGCTGAAGTAACCAGACAGAGAAGAATGAGAGTCAGAGGAGAAGGAAAAGGACTCCCTAGGCTCTGAGGGGAAAGAATGTTAAGTTGTACACGTTATGTCCTAGGGTGCCCCTGAGTCAGTCACATACATCTAAGTTAATGAATTAGGCATTCAACACTTTTCCTCTTACTTCCTATTTCTTTTCCTCCACCCCGCAAGGCTGCCCCTTATCCCACTAGTCCCCCAACACTCCCATCCTGAATCCTACTTCTACTGCCAGTTGACTATGAACTACTTCTTCTAGAAGTAGGTGATTATTAAAGCATTGTCTGATGAGGGTTATAGCATATTCATAAAAGGAAACATGCACTTTGGGACATGATGGTGTAATATGGGCATAGGCCCTTTACTCTTCTTACTTTTACAGATCTTCATTAAGCTTCTCAAATAAGCAAATAGGAAAAAAATCAATATTTCTTATGTGCTAGAAACTAATTTTCTCTGAATTTTAATGTTACGAGAACTGGATTTGTATGGAATGTAGTAGAAAAGGGCTCTGAAAGCAAGGCTTGTTTCTCCCTGGAGATGAGGAAAAGAAGTGGAGAAAGGGACCCTTTGGAAAGACCACCCCTTAGGCCCTGTGGCCAACACTGTTGATTGGCAACGTATCTACACGTTCCCAACTCCTTTCTTCTTTGCGCACCTCCATTATATAAGCTGAAAGAACTAAAACTTCAATTTACCAGTTTCTTTTATACCCATTGTTGTTATTGTTATTGTTAAGTGCCATTAAGTTGGTTCCAATTCATAGCCACCCTGTAAAGGGTTTCCAAGGAGTGCCTGGTGAGTTTCAACCACCGACATTGTAGGTCAAACCAATCTTTTGGTCCAGTGCCTTATCCTGCAGCTCCACACCAGGACTCCCTCTTATGCCTATGAGTGCCCATATGACACAGCTTTGTCCACTTTGTCCTCCCAGAAGGGAAGCCTCAAAGAAAGAATTTTCTTTCCTGAAAATGGGATAGGTATGACTGGCATCACTCCTTCTAACTTGTTCCTGCCTTGAATGTATGTGCTGTCTGGAACTGTGGCAACTAACTTGTGACCCTGTGGGAAAGGATAAAGGGACATATCTACTGGGAAAGCCTATATACAGTAAGATTGTAAATTCCTAGGAAAGGACCTATGAAGAGATTCTGCAGTTCACAAGAAGAAGACCATGCATTTCTGAAGATTTAAAGAAGCTGACTCCTTCTAAAGTAGAAGTTTTCAGAAGATCTGAGTTGTCTTGTCAACAGGATTCAAAGGACATCGCATCTTGTCAATTAAAGCAAACCATTATGAAACGGGCATGATTTTAGATAATGAAATATTGAATAAGGATGAAAATATTAAATTTACAGTTCTGGTAGAAGCATTACATAGGCTACTGGACATTACAAGATATTGAATTTGTGAGTTAATTGAGGAAATAAAAACAAAGAGACGGATAAAAAAAGAGACACTAGATAAGAAAATACAGAGAACAGATCAGGGGATACAATTTAGAATGAATAGGAGAATAAGAGTAATTTGGGTCAGAAGTAATTATCTAGGAAATATTTGGGGTAAGCCTTCCTGTCTAAAGACTTGACCTGAAAATTGAGTAAATCAACAAGCTCCTTGACAGCCCTGCTTATATTTTCTCTCCAAGGAGCTCTGGTGGCATGTGGTTATGAGTCAGGCTGCTAATCTCACAGTCAGCAGTTCAAAGCTACCAGCCATTCCACAGGAGAAAGAATAAGGCTTTCTGCTGCCATGAAGACTTACAGCCTCCAAAACCCTATACAGGGTTGCTGTGAGTCGGAACCGACTCCACGGTGCATAGCCACCACTGCCACCATATCCTCTCTCTGGTCTAACCTCTTCCCATTTCCCCTCTTGGATCTGAAGTCTTACCCACAGCACTGCTACTCCCACCAGTGTTTGGATCCTCAGCACTTAGGACGGTTGTGGAATCTAAGTACACTCCCATCTCCACAGGCATAAAAATGCAGTACAAAGTACAACTTGAAATCCAGGTTGAAATTAAGCAACAAGCACTTTATTTGTGGAAACAGAATCATTATGGAGGACCTGAGAGCACTGGGCAGGTGGACAGTGTTTATCTTTGTCTTCTTTGTCCCTCTGCTACTCACCCCTTTTTTACTCACTCTCTTGGACCACCATGCTTTCTCTCTGATTCTGTTTTCTTGCTCGTGTTGTTTCTCCTCTTGCATTTACCATGAAGTGAAACTAAAAATGTATTTGTTTTATTGTATTTTAGCTTTAGGGATTCATTTTTTTATACTCCTTTTTCAAAATATGAATTAACTGAAGCTTGCCAGGTGTTTTTATTAGTGTGGCCCTGAATTTATTTTTCCCCTGTGGCTCAGTAGCCTTTGATAGAAATAAAGATCTTCCCTGTGTATTCCTACACTGTGTACTCCCAGGTAGAAGACAGCTGAGCAAATTTAGAAGAGTGGATGAGGAAAGCTATTTGGACAGCAGCGAGATGGGGGCCCCTCTTGCCATGGAGTTTGAGAAGGCATGGTCACAGATACCTCAAGGGAAGCTAGGTGGCACTAGAAAGCCAAGTGAAATCAATGATGCTACTAAAGAGGGCTCCTGGTGTAGTGCTGTGGGATCAGCACTGGACTGGGAACCACAAGGTCAGCAGTTCAAACCCACCAGCCACTTGTCAGAAACCCTGTACAGGGTTGCTATGAGTCAGAACTGACTCAACAGCATTTAACAAGAACACTAAAGAGGCAAGTAGACCCATTTCACACAGGCGCTCAGAAAATGCCTGTTTTGTTTCCAGCACCAGCATAATCATCAGCAATCAGCCCACTTGTACATCTGTGACCCTAAGGATGCCCTGGTGTGACACCCCCCTCTCCCGCCCCCCAACACACACCTTTCCTCATCTCCCTCACACCTCAGCACCCTCTCCGAAGCAGGCTAATTCTGAAATAAGACATTGCTCTCGCTCCTAAACCCCAAAGTGTTTTATCTGCTCCTCCATTAAGGTAAACAAACCCCACTGCCATCATGCCTATTTTGACTCATATGCAAACTTAGAGGACAGAATAGAACTGCCCCATAGGTTTCTGGGGCTGTAGTATCTACAGAGGCAGACGGCTTCATCTTTCTCCTGTGGAGTAGCTAGTGGACTCAAACTGTCAGCTTTTCAGTTAACAACCCAATAGTTAACCCACTGCACCACCTTGCTGCTGTAGGATAATGTGCTGGACCACAAGGTCAGTTTCAGCTGCAAGATCAAACCCACCAGCCACTCCTCAGAAACCCTATACATGGTGATTATGAGTCAGAACTGACTCAAAGGCACTTAACAACAACAAGATCTTTTTTACTGTGACTTGTAGTTACCTGTATACATCACCCTACTAAACAGTGAGCTTTTTAAAAGAAAGGTTCCTGCATTTGTTCATGTGTTCACACACCCAGTTATTAACGTACGGAAACATGTAGTTAAACATATGGGCCACTTCTAGGTCTAGTCGGACAGCCATGGAAGGAATTGTAGCACAGGTGTTAATTGAGGGAAATTACAGGATTCTAAGGGGTGACACAACCTGCCTGGAGAACTCAGTGACTCTCAGAAAGTGGGGTGTTTAGTCTCAGTCTCAGAGGAGTACAGAGGGCTGGTGGCATTTCAGATGGGGGAGCATCATGAACAGAGGCATAAAAAGGTGAGAGCAGGATATGTTTGGAGCACCACAAGTCTTTGCTGTTTTTTTAAGTACAAATTGGAACAGGAGTGTGGTAGTGAATGAGAGAAGCTCATGGGGGAAGATTTTGAGGGCCCTGGTGTCCCCAGTTAAAGACTTGAGATTTACCCCACTCCATCTGTTTCCTATGGCTACCCTAACAAATGATCACAAACTTAGTGGCCTAAAACAACATAAACATATTAGCCGTATTTCTGAGACTCAGAAATCTAAAATTCATCTCATTGGTCTATAATCAAGGTGTCAGCTGGTCTGTGTTGCTTTCTGGAAGCTCTATGGTAAATTTGGCATATTTGCCTTTTCCAGCTTCTAAGGGCCACCTACAATTTTTGGTTCACGGCCTCTTTCTTCGTGTTCAGAGTCAGCTGTGTGACATCTTCTCTCTGTCTCTATCCATCCTCACATCTTCTCCCTTCTGATGCTGAACCTCCCGTCTCCCTCTTACAAGAACCCCTGGTAGATTTTATTGGATCTACCAGAATAATCTCCCTACTTCATGATTCTTCATTTACTCACAAGCTACAAAGTCCCTTTTACCATGTAAGGTAGCATGTTCACAGGTTTCAGAGATTGTTGTTATTAAGTGCTGTCGAGTCGGTTCCGACCCATAGCGACCCTGTACAGGGTTTCCGAGGCTGTAAATCTTTACAGGAGCAGAAAGCCTCATCTTTCTCCCATGGAGTGGCTGGTAGTTTCGATCTGGTGACCTTAAGGTTCACAGCCTGATTCACAGTAACCACTACGCTTCACAGAGCTCCTTCCAGAGACTAGGAATTAAAAAATCATTAGTGGCAATTATTTATGCTACCACACCTACATAGTCCATAGGCTAAGAAAGCAAGAATGTGTCTGTCATTTTGGAGAGCTATGAATAAGTCCTCAAATCCTAAGCTGTGAAGAACCCTGAGGAGTCAAGTTTTAAGGATCAGCATCTCCACCAATGGGAAGTTAAGGGAGGGCTTAGCCAGTGGGCACTTTGGCTTCACCTGGCCAGTGTAGGGAGAGACCAAAAGCCCTGGAGGTGTCTTTCTAACTATATTGATCAGGTTTCTCTACAACTCTGCAGAGACCTTAGACTGGAGATGCTGAGAGAGGGAAAGGAAAAGCTATACCAGTGAAGAGGGAGCCCAATGATACTGCCAATACCACTGGGGTTAGTGCTACAAGAATAACACTAGACAGTCTGCAACATCTACCCAGTATCATAGGGAGCCTGTGGTTTTGGACTCTAATAATTCCAATGTACTTTGGAAAAAGTACAGTCAGAAGACTCCATGGAAGCTAAGATGTCCAGACTTTGTCTCTCATACTTCGGACATGTTGTCAGGAGGAACCAGTCCCTGGAGAAGGATATCATGTTTGGTAAAGTGGAGGGTCAGAGAAGAAGAGGAAGACCCCCAATGAGATGGATTGGAACAGTGGTGGCAGCAGAGGTGGGCTCAAATGTAACAACAATTGTGAGGTTGGACCAGGACCATATAGTGTTTCGTTCTGTTGTGTATAGGGTCACTATAAGTTGGTACCAACTCAGTGGCACTTATCAACATCAATTCCTGGGTGAATTACTAACCACATCCTTTGATAGGAGGGAGCCTTAGAGATGGAAACCTGACCCAGCACAGGTCACACAGACTTCTGATACCATAAAGAACTCATGTAGAGCCAACAGAGGATCTGCGAAAACATAGGTGAGAATGTGGTTTTAAATTGATGGTGCAATTCAGAATCCTGTTTGATATTTACCAGATTTCAGTTACTCTCAGTATTATTGTTGTTAAGTGCTGTCGAGTTGGTTCTGACCCATAGTGACCCTTCACAGGGTTTCTGAGGAGCAGTTGGTGAGTTTGAACCACCGACCTTGCAGTTCAAATCGACTTTGCAGTCTAGCACATTGACCCACCAGGACTCCAAACTCAGTAGTCAGAGTTTAATAAATGCTTGATGAGTGAGCAAAGAAGACCCAGGTTAACTGAGAGGCCATTGTGGAGACTGCCACATCATTTCTTGATGTGAAAGATTCCCTATTGTGGATTGAATTCTATCCCAAAAAAAGTATGTGTTATGAATCCTAACCTTATACATTCCCATTTGGGAATAGGGCTTTCTTTGTTATGTTAATGTGATCATATCAGTGTAGGGTGTGTCTTTAGTCAATCCCTTTGAAATCTAAGAGGAGGAGATCAGGCACCAAACAAGCACTTGGAAGAAAGATAGATGCCACATGGAGATCTCCAAGGAATGCCAAGAAGAATACCAGGGAAGCAGAGACAAGGGTTTCCCCCCACAGTGGACAGAGAAAGCCTTCCTCTAGAGCTGGTGCCCTGAATTTGAACTTTTAGCTTCTTAAACTGTGAGAAAATAAATTTCTGTTCATTAAAGTCACCCACTTGGATTATTGGCACCAGTATGAAACTAAGACAGTCCCCAGAACATATCATGGAGAAACTTATTTTTGGAGATTCTTGGGGTGGATACTGTGGCCTACCTTGTCATTCACATCACCATCATTCACCGGGTAGCGGTAGTATCCAAAAGTCTCAGGCGCATAACTCCTATTTGTGAAAGTTCTATGCCAACTCCATCCTTGTTATATTAAACCAGCCCATGCCTTCACAGATTGTTCCTCAAGACCACTTCCTCCTGAAAACCTTTCTCTAGGATCCTGCAATTAGTATCATCACTTGTCTAAGGGCTTGCTGAGGTGACAGAGCACCCTGAGGTTCTGCCGCTAACTAGCTGTAGGAGCTTGGACAAGTCGCATCTTTCCTCTTAAGTCTTTCCTCATCTGTCAAAAAGAGATGGCCAGATCTCGAATCTAACATTATGTCATTCTTATTGACATTTGTGGCTTCCTATCTGTCGGAGCCTTGAGTATTGATTACTCACCATTACTTAACACCATTACTCAACTCCATTACTCAACAAATGAGAAGTAATTAAGAACAGCTGCATGCAACTAGAAACAGTTTCATTTGGAACACACTGTGTTTAGATTGCTCAACTCTGGAATGCCACCTAAACTCTCGCTTTAGACTATGGCTCTGGAAGTGTACTTCAACCCTGGTTTTCTTTGACTGGTTCAGCAATGGGAAGGTAAATGGGTCAACCTAAGATTGTATTTTATCTTCTTCCTTTGGCGCTTCATAAAGTTATCTAACCTTAGCATCCCCCCTACCTTCTGGCATTTTTGTCTTCAAGCTTTCCTGAGTGAGGTATCATTTTGAGGAGAAAACATTCTGAGCATATGTGTATCTATGACACTGTCATGGTGTTTATGAGAAAGAGTAAAAAAATGTGTTTTGGGGTGTGTAATTAAATAAATAACATGTGTTCTTTTATTTAACAGCTGAAGCAATGGAAGGCATTTGAAGAGGAAAATCAAACAATCCGACGCATGGCCAAATATTTCAGTACTCCCTGCAAAAGCTTTCATACCCAGTGTGGTGACGAACAGAATTACCACCCCAGAGGAGACAAAAACTCCATGGAAAGGCTCCTTACAGAAGTAAGCTAACTCCTGCCTGGCAGATTTTCGTGCAGGAAGTCCAGCCGTCTGCCTCCTCATGTGTCAGTGGCCCTTGATGCTCACATTGACTCTTCCTTCTCTTCTCATTCCCCCATTCCCTAGGGTTTTCTTAGCAGCAAGCAAAAGCCCAGCAGTTCCCAGTGATCCTCCCATTGCGGAGCACCACCCACTTCATTCATTCCTTGAGCAGGTGTATGTGGAGTCATTTCTGGGTGCTAGCCATTGTACTAAGTGCTGAGGAACAAAGCCCTGATGAAACTTACAATCTAGTGGAGAAAACAGATATGAATCAAATAAACATATAGTTATAAATTATGAAAAAATCAGGGTGATAAGACACAGTCTAATGGATGATAAAGGCAGGGAAGTCTAAGCTTTACAGTAGTCAGGAAGACTTTCTGAGCTGAGAGCTGAAATTCAAGTGTAAATCTGACAGGCAGAGAGTATGGGTAAAATTGTTCTGAGCAGAGGGAACAGTATTTTAATGGGCCTGAGTGTAAGTGGATATTAGCTCCTTCTGTGTGATACATTTTTTCTTTATATACAGAGTTGTTGTAAAGTGTCATCAAGGGGTTCCAACCCATAGCGACCCCCTATAGCTGAGGAACAGCTGATGGGTTTGAACTGCCAACCTTTGATTCGCAGTCCATACCAGGAGTACTTATATGCAGTAGTACCCTTATTTGCAATATCTATGGACTTTCTGTCCAGACTGTCTTCCCCCGGTACTAGCTCAAGATATTGGAGTCCTGGTGTGGCACTGTAGGATAACCGTAGGGTTAGTGTAGAGAGTTCGGCAGTTCAAACCTACCAGTTGCTCCTCAGAAACCCTATGTGGGGTCGCTATGAGCCAGAACCAACTTGATGGTTAACAACAACAACTCAAGATATTAGTTATCTTCTCAGAAAGTAAGAAAATGCCCACAGATTTGGAGGGAGACTGAACAAGGGCCTCTGCTGTTACTGCAGTGCCAAGAGGGACTATGCAGACCCCAGCTCTTTTTTTCTTTTTTCTGTTCTTGAGCCAGAGTTGGTACCTTTCCCAGACTTAGGCTTATGGTATGAGCTCAAGAAAGCACATAGAGCATTTAAGGGCTGCATTTTTCTCAGAAAGAAAGCACAGCACCCAAGGGAATTAGTATTTTGACACAAACTAAATGACGTTCTTTTTTTCTTTTTCGGTACAAACCGTACATGAGTAGGTGCTATTGAGAAATCATGCTCTTTGTAATGGGACTGACACCTGTATATGAACAGTCCCTGTGTGAGAGGGTGGTGTACTATAGTCCTTAGAAATACAACAGACCTACTCAGATTGAAGGGATTAAAGCCTCCCCAAGCACCCACTGTCTGTTCCCCACTAGTCTTCCACAACATAACCTGAGTCTGGACCTCCTGTATCAAAATACTATATCTCCACTTATTACTTTTTTTTTTTTTTATATACAGTTCTGTGATAGGGATTACATACAACCATTCTCACCCTGCTTTCCTGTGGATTGTGCCACAGGCAGTATTGTTACAACACATTTTTGGTTTCTTTCTTTCTTTTTTTTTTTTTTTTTTTTTTTTTTTAGCACTCAGGACATTATTTCTAAGTCAGATTTATTCCCACCTGGCAAGGGAGTTAGGGTTGCCTTTGATACTCTGTGAAGTCTTAAAAGAAGCTTTATTTTTTTAAGTAAAACCAAAGGCCAGAAACTTGGCTAGAAGAACCAGGCTAGTTTTCATTCATTCACAATCAGCTGGTGTTGAAACAGCCAAGTGAACTGACTCTTTAGCTTTATGGTAATTTGTGACGCGCTTTTTGTACTTCTGCCACGCTAGCCTGTTTCCCACGCAGTGACTAACTCTGCTTTCTCCAAAAAGATGCCTTCAGTCCACAGGGGAAGAGTCCTAATAGGATACAGATGCAGAGGCAGTGAAACACTGGCCTCCTCACCACATCCTACACCTGGAACATCTTTCCCAAAACAGGCCTGACCAGCAGTTGCAGGGCCCTGTGGCAGGCCTAGAGAGGTCCCCTCAGGAAGCACAAATAGACTCTAGTATCTGCATCCAAACTCAGCTTTACTGGTTAGATGCACAGCTGGTTTAGTATGTGCACACACCCTGACTCCAACTTGTCAGTGTACGGTTCTGCTTTCTGCAGCCACCTCAGCCACCCTAACACCTTCTTTGTACTTTCCAATGATCTGGGCAGTCCATCTTCTCATTCTTGCTTTCTTGACTCTATGTCCAGGAGTCTCCCAGAGGCTGAGGTGGCAACAGCCTCAATGGCTGACTGCCCAGGCTGTGTGAAGGCCAACAGACAGAAGCTTCCAGAGCTGGAAGAGACTCCCTTCTGCAGCAGAAGAAACTCAGTATTACGTGTATTCTTTAGATCATAGAAACAGGACAGTGATTCCATACCTCCCAATGGCCTGTACTGTATGAAACACACCTCTGGATGTTTTGCTTCCCCAGATGTGCAAAAGTAATAATTAATCAGCTCACTAAAGTACAGCTACATGGCAGGTCAGATTTTGGTCTCACGATAGCGCTGCCTGAAACCATTTCGCGCATTAGTACGTAGCCAGGTGCAAACAATAATCTCACTTGCTTTTCTGAAAGAAAGGATGTTTACTGGAGAGAAAAGTATTCTTCTCAACTCAGTGTTGTTATTCTTTCCTTATGCTGAAAGAGGTTTGAGGACAAGGAACAAAATAAGCACACTCTGCTGTCACCACCTAGGGTAGTTGTTACAAGCTGGTGGTATCTTCCTTAATCCAGGAAGGAGTAGAGGTCGACTGAGCCAGTATGAGAATGTGCAGGATGAGCTTCAGCAGGGGCAGGGCTGGTGGAGAAGAGAGTTGGGGTCCCTCAAGTGCAGACATCACCTTCACCTGTAAAAGATCCTCAAAGAGGGATCTGACACAACCTAGCTATCACAAAGAGCTTGGATATATTCTGTTTATTCACTCTGCACCAAGTGAGTCCTTGAGTCATCTGCAACTACCCAGCAACACCCAGACCTCACCACTCTGCAGGTGGGGAGCAGGGAGAGCAGGCAGGCAGGTGCTCTGCTGAAATTCCCTTCTGCCTTACTCACCCGTTACTCACTCTTCCTGATGATAAAGAAGTCACCCAAAACAGGGATGGAATTGGCAATATCAGTCATCCGAAAAGTCACTTCCCTGCTTATGAATAAGGAGCAAGTTCTGCCTTTGGAATTAGATTATTGGACTGCCAAAAGATGATTGGACTAAGATTATTCCTTAAACTCCTGCAGCCTTAAAGGATTATTCCTGGGCAACTCTGCCCTGCAAACTGGGAGGGGGAAAAAAACAAACACGTTCTGTCCATCAAAGACTTGTATCAGGTATCAGAGCAAAAACAAAAGCTTGTGTTTATAGGGCTTAATGAATACATAGTCTTTTTCCTCAGCTTCTAAACAGGGTGACGACAAAGAGGCAGCATTTTGGTATTTGGACAAATACTTCTTAGAAAATAATGCTTTTGTTATTAACTTCCCTAAAACCTAAATCCTATGACATCTATCCCTGGGAAAATCTCATCCCTATCCCCACTGCCTTTGACTATCAGAAATATCAAAAGGTGGCGATAATATTTGAGCTATGAAATCAGCGACTGTACTATGGAAAGATGTTCAGACTACAGTCCTACCCTGTACACCCACTGCCGATACTCCTACTCCTACTTGATGCCCCCTGATCTTGCAGTTAGAACAGTCACACCCCTACAGCTCTCACCTGCCAGTCATCCCAGACACAACCTGTCTGTCAACTAACATCCACCCAGCAGGTGGCAATAACAGAGTTATGGCAGCCTCATTCATCTGGCCTCCATTCTAGATCTATTGATTGACACTAGCAGGAGTTCAATCCAACAGTAGTTTTATCCTTTTTTTTTTTTAGAGCTTCTCTAGTAATTCTGATGTACACTCTTCTTTAGAAGTTATCTGTCTGCAATTGCTACATGGATCCATTGGCTTCACAGACCCAAAGGTCAGGCCTTTGTTGTTGTTAAGTGCTGTCAAGTCTGTTCCAACTCACAGCAACCCTATGTAGGGTTTCCAAGGAGCAGATGGTGAGCTTGAACCACTGACCTTGCAGTTCAAATCAACCTTGCAGTCCAGCACATTAGCCCACAGCACCACACAAGGTCAGGTCCATTGTTGTTGTTAGGTGTCATCGAGTCGGTACCTACTCATAGCGACCCTATGCACAACAGAACGAAACACTGCCCGGTCCTTGGCCAACCTCACAATTGTTGCCACTCTTGAGCCCGTTGATGCTGCCACTTTGCCAATCCATCTTGCTGGGGGTCTTACTCTTTTTCTCTGACCCCCAACTTTACCAAGCATGATGTCCTTCTCTAGGGACTGGTCCCTCCTGATAATATGTCTGAAATATAGGTGACAAACTCTTGCCATCTTGGCTCCTATGGAGCATTCTGGCTGTACCTCTTCCAAATTTGGCCATTTCAGCTCACTAATGCCTAAGATATCGATGTTTATGTGTTCCATTTCTTTTTTTACAATTTCCAATTTTCCTAGACTCATACTTCATGCATTCCATATTCCAATTATTAATGGATGTTTACAGCTGTTTCTCTTCATTTTGAGTGCCCCATCAGCAAATGAAGGTCCTGTGGGCTTTACTCCATTCACATCATCACAGTCAGCTCTACTTTGAAGAGGCAGCTCTTCCCCAGTCGCATTTTGAGTGCCTTCCAACCTGAGGGGCTCATTTTCCGGCACTATATCTGACAGGATTTCACTGCTATTCATAAGGTTTTCAGTGACTAAATATTCGGAAGTAGTACATATATCCTTCTTCCTCGTATGTTGCTGTGATTCTGGAAGCTATGTCATGGGCATTTTTAAATACCAGTAGGCCATGGTGGACATGTTTCAGATGAGCTTTGAGACGAAGACAGACAAAAGATAAACTAAGTCAGGCCAAGGGAGGTTGTAGTCACAACTTGAGATTCTTGTAGATCCTTCTGGCTTCAGCCTTGTCTCTTTGGTTCAGGAATGCCAGTTTTCTCCCTCTTCTACCTGTTTACAGTTTTTAGATGCTGTTGAGTCGGTTCTAACTCATAGCAACCCTGTGCACAACAGAACCCTGTACACTGCCCAGTCCTGTGCAATTCTAACAATAGTAGTTACGCTTGAGCCCATTGCTGCTGCCACTGTGCCAATCCATCTCCTTAGGGGCCTTCCTCGTTTTCCACTGACCCTCCACTTTACCAAGCATGATGTCCTTCTCTAGTGACTATTCCCTTCTGATAATGTCTGAAATATGGGAGATAAACTCACACCATCTTGGCTCCTATGGAGCACTCTGGCTGTACTTCTTCCAACACAGATTTGTTTGTTTTTCTGGCAGACCATGGTACTTTAAGTATTCTTCTCCAACACCATAATTCAAATGCATCAATTCTGTGGTCTTCTTTATTCATTTTATGACTTTCAATTGCATATGAGGCCATTGGAAATTCCATGACTTGGGTCAGGCACACCTTAGTCTTCAAACTGACAGCTTTGCTGTTGAACACTTTAAAGAGATCATGTGCAGATTTGCCAAATGCAATAAGTCATTTGATTCCTTGACTGTTGCTTCCGTGAATTGACTGTTGCTTCCGTTGTCAAAATGTAGTCTTTGACAACTTCACTCTTTTCTGTATTTACCTTGATGTTATTTATTGGTGCAATGGTGAGAATTTTTGTTTTCTTTACAGTGAGGTGCAACCTATACTGAAGACTGTGGTCTTTGACCTGTATCAATAAGTATTTTAAGCCCTCTTTGCTTTCAGCAAGCAAGGTGGTATCATCTGCATATCACAGGTTATTTATGAGTGTTCCTCCAATCCTGATGCCATGTTCTTCTTCATATAATCCAGCTTCTCAGATTATTTGCTCAGTATACAGATTGAATTAGTATGATGAAAGAATACAATCCTGGCACACACCTTTCCTGGTCTTAAACTATTCAGTGTCCCCTTGTTCTGTTTGAATGACTGCCTCATGGTCTATGTATAAGATCATCATGAGCACAATTAAGTATTCCGGAATATCTGTTCTTCACGATGTTATTCATAGCTTCTCATTATCCTCACACTCTAAAGGCTCTGTATAGTCAATAAAGCACAGGTACACATCTTTCTGACCTTCTTTGCTTCCAACCAAGATCAATCTAACATCAGCAGTGAAATTCCTGATTCCACGTCCTCATCTGAATCCGGCTTGCACCTCTGACACTTCCCTGTCAATGAACTGTTGTAGCTACTATTTGAAATATCTTTAGTAGAATTTTACTTGCATGTGATATGAATGGAGTCCTAGTGTGGCACTGTGGAATAAAGTTCTGGACTGCAAGATCGGTTTGACCCACAAAGTTAGTGGTTCGAACTCACCAGACCCTCCTTGGGAATGTTATACAGGGTTACTATGAGTTGAAACTGACTGGAGGGCACTTAACAACAACAGATGATATGAATGATATTGTCTGAAAATTTCCACATTTTGTTGGGTCACCTGTCTTTGGAATGGGCACAAATATTGACTTCTTCCAATTGGTTGACCAGGTAGCTGTCTTGCATAATTCTTGGCATCAATGAGTGAGTGCCTCCAGTGCTGCATCAGTTTGTTGAAAGATTGCAATTTGTATTTCATCAATTCCTGAAACCTTGTTCTTTGCCAATGCCTTCAGTGCACCTTAGATTTCTTCCTTATATGCCATTGGCTTTTTTTCTTTTTAACTTTTTATTGTGAATTTAATGAAGGTTAACAGGCAAGATTATAAGCTTTCATTCAACATATTACACACTTTCTTTCATCTCAATGATTACAACCCATTCCCTGCAATAGCAGTTTTCCTACTTCCTCCCTGTGGCTTCCCTTTTATATCTTATAGTTCACAAGTGAACAAAACAAAAATATGTAATGTATACCTGCAAAGCAAAACCAAAATATTTCTTTCAAATTCCCTAAAGGCATATTCTGCATGCCAGTCTCCTGCCCGAAGGTACAAAGCCTTACTCAGTCCATGGGCCTGGAGTCCGCAGCTGGTCTATCTCACCAGGCCATCACCTCTGCTACGATCTCCGCTGTTGCCACTTTTCTAGGTAGGATCTCATGCTCCACTCATGCTCTTTCTTCTTGATGGTTCTGGGAACTTCTGTTCCTGAAATGAAAGATAAACTAAGCTCCACTTATAGTTACACATCTTCTATAATTACAATAGTGACAATCACAATTAATCCTGCTAACAATTACTCACAGCTGAATCATAAAATCCTATCACCATCATCCCTCATCCCCTTTCACCAGATCCATCTGGAAAAGAGGGAAATTATTCAGTGGGGATTCTACATTAGCCCCCTCATTCTGAAACAAAGCATACTCAAGAAAGCTTATAAGCCAGCCATTTTGTGCATTTATAACCTCCATTTTTGATAGCCCGTTCTAGATTGCCTTTCTATAAACCCAGTGCACTGAGGAAACAAGTTGTCCCTTGAGATGAAAAATATTCCATTCCAGTTGAAATTTTGAGCAACTAAATCTATAAGCAAAGGTCCGGTTCATCAAACTGTAGCAGTTTATACTTGTTCACAATATCTTCATAAGTTCTGGTCAGCTAGCCATCCAATTTAGGTCAAATGGATACTAGCTGCAAGTTTAGGAGGTCATGCACACCTCCTTGCGTTGCAGACCAGCTAGCCACTTCACTCTTGGCTCTAGCCCCCAGTGGCTAGGTCAGTGGCCATGGGCTCGGGAGTTCACACATCTCAGTAAACTTCAGACCAGCCAGGCTTCCTCTTCTCTTTCATCTTGAGGTCAACGGCTGTCAGTGGAACATGGCCAAACTCGGCCCATGTCTTCATTGCTGCATTTTCCTCACTTCCATTCACAAGTAGACTCAGGTGGTCACCAGCAAGCATACTAGACTGCTTGTGGGTTCCCTTTGAATTTTAGTCTTAGAAGATGGGTTTATCCTGATGGGCTAACTTTTCTTGTCTTGATGCTTCCAAAGCAAACAGCTTGCTTGATATTCTAAGAGCCCAACAGTCTGATTTTTTTCTGCAGGTCTTTCTTTCATTAAGATTTTCTGTTCTCCCAGAAGTTCTGGGTACCGTTGACCCTTGATCATATGCTACCTCTTGAAATGTGTGAGCACTGAACATTTCTTTTTGGTACAGAGACTCTCTGTATTCCTTCCATCACATTTTGATGCTTTTTGTATTACTCTATTTTTTGCCCATGGAGCTCTGGTAGCGTAGTGGTTACGAATCGGGCTGTGAACTGTAAGGTCAGCAGTTCGAAACTACCAGCGGTTCCACGGGAGAAAGATGAGGCGTTCTGCTCCCGTAAAGATTAACAGCCTCGGAAACCCTGTGCAGGGTCGCTATGAGTCGGAACCGACTCCACGGCACATAACAACAACAACAACAAATGCCATCAAGTTAGTTCCAACTCATAGGGTTTCTGGGGAGAGACTGGTAAATTTGAACCACCAACTTTGTGGTTCACATTGACTTTGTGGTCCAGTGCTTATCTTACGACTTCACACCTTCAATATTGCAAGTTGAGGTTTGGATGTTTTCTTCAGTTCTTTCAGCTTGAGAAATACTGAGCATGTTCTTCCCTTTTGGTTTTCTAACTCCAGGTCTTTGCGTATTTCATTTTAATACTTGATTTTGTCTTCTTGAGCTGCCATTTAAAATTTTCTGTTCAGCTCTTTATCACCTCATTTTTTTCCTTTTGCTTTAGCATCTCTTATGCTGAAGAACAAGTTTCAGAGTCTCTTCCAACATCCATTTTGTTATTTTTCTTCTTTCTTGTCTTCTTAATGACCTTTTGCTTTCTTCCTGTATGATGTTCTTGATGTCATCCCACAATGCTTTTGGTCTTTGGGTATTAACAAATTCAGTCTTTTGTTGATTATGATTGTATTTATTGTAAGAATGCTGTTTTCTTTACAGTGAGGTGCAATCCATACTGAAATCTTTGATCTTTATCAGTAAGTATTTCAAGTCCTCTTCACTTAAAGCAGCAAGCAAGATGTATCACCTACATATCACAGGATAATGACTCTTTCTCCAGTCCTGATGCCATGTTCCTCTTCATGTAATCCAGTTTCTCAGATTATTTGCTCAGCATGCAGTTTGCATAAGAATAGTAAAAGAACACAACTCTAACAACTCTAACGCACAGCTTTCCTGATCTTAAGCCATTCAGAAACCCCCTGTTCCATTCATATGACTACCTCTTAGTCTATGCTGTACAGATTCCTCATGAGCACAATTAAGTGTTCAGGAATATCCATTCTTCGTAGTGTTGCCTATAGTTTATGATCCACACAGTTGAAAGCCTTTTCTTAGTCAATAAAGCACAAGTAAACATCTTTCTGATATTCTCTGCTTTCAGCCAAGATTCATCTGATGTAAGTAATGAAATCCCTAGTTTCATACCCTCTTCTAAAGCCAGTTTGAATTTCTAGCAGCTTCCTCTTGATGTACTGCTGAAATAGTTTTTAAATTATCTTCAGCAAAAATTTACTTGTATGTAATATTAATATTGTTTAATTGTTTCTGCATTCCTTTGTGTCACCTCCCTGGAATGGGCATAAATATGGATCTCTTCAAATCAGTTGGCCGGGTAGCTGTCTTCCAAAATTTCTTGGCCTAGATGAGTGACCACCTCCAGTGCTACATCAGCTTACTGAAACATTTCAATTTATATTCTGTCAGTTTCTAGAGCCTTGTTTTTCACCAATTCCTTCAGTGCAACTTGGACATCTTACTTCAGTACCATCACTTCTTGATCATATAGTACTTCTTGAAATGAATGAACATCAACTAATTCTCTTTCACTGGTATGGTGACTGTGTATTCCTTTCATCTTCCTTTGATGCTTCCTGTGCTGTTCAATATTTTGCCCATAGACTTAGGTTAGTAAATGATTGCAAACTGTTTTGCCACCTAAAGACTTGCTAGGCTATTTAGCAAGAGACAACATACTTGTTTCTCCATGTGTTCATCTCCTTGAAGTATGCCTCAAATTCATGTTTATTTTGCAGAATTATGATAAAGCTAGAGTTGGACCATCCCCAACATGATTCAGACTGATATCTCACAGAATGACCTGACCATCTCAGTCCTGGAGAAAGGTGAAAGGTGCAAGCCAGTAGTGCCTCCCAAGCCCTCTTCTCACTGACAGTGCCACACAGTCTGAGGACAGAAGAGGGAGATGAAGATCATACCTTTATCGAGCTGTATTTACCAGTTATTGTGCTAAGTACTTTGCATCATAAGCTCATTGCACTCTCTGAAGTACCTCTCAGAGCCTACAGTCACCTAGCTAATAGGGAAGGACCAGAATTTAAACCAAGGTCTGGTGATGCCCTGCTTGTCCATCATAGGAGACACTGTGACAATCTCAGTAGTGTGTCTTGTTGACATTTTGCTTTTCTTTTACAGAAGAATGCTGTGATTGAAAACCTGCAGGAACAGGTAAACAACGCCAAAGAGAAACTAGTGAGGCTGATGTCATCAGAGGGCCCCTGTGCTCCCCCAGAGTGGGCTGTTGCACGTGCCTCCTCCCCGAGCACAGGTATCCAGGCTGCAGCCTCGGGTCACAGCATGACAGCGCAGGGGCCCTCGGGAGGCCTCTCTGACTCCCAGAATGATTCCAGCCCAGCTGCCCAGGACTGTCAGAGTACCTCAGTGCCTTCTTCAAGTATACAAAGCCTCAAGGGGCCTGTGAAGGAGGACCTCAGCCCTTCCCCAGGGCAGAAAGAGAAGTCATCTGACTTAAAAGACTTTTCTGATCATTTAAACTTAGGCTGTAGCCAGAAGCCGAGGGTTGAGCAAAGTGGGTGCCCTGAAGGGGGAAGCCAGGTACCCATAGTCCCCAGTCTGAATCTCATACCAGGTGAAGTCTCTGCTCTCCATAGACAAAGACAGCCAGAGAACTCAGAGGAGCCACAAGAGCGGCTGTCAAGGGTCAATACAGTAATCAGGAAGAAGCTTCAGGAAGTGTTACAAGATCTGAGCCTGGGCCCTGAGACTCCACTCCCCTTCTCCTCCTCTTGTCCCCAGCAGCTTTTCAAGAGCAGCGCTGCCCCACTCCCCCAGAAGATGGCCTTCCCCAAGGAGTTGGGCTTCAGCCCATATATGGTGAGAAGAAGGAAGGCAGTGCTGCAGGCTCCCTCGCACTTTCTTGGTTCTGTGACCTCAAATGTGTGGCGCCAGGCAAACAGGACTGTTTCTGAGGCACAGAGTAGACTGAGTGGGCCAAATGTGGACAACCATAGCATGACCCATCGAACTCTTCACCCCAGGGTCCCAAGGCCCACTTCCAGGAAGCCTTTACTACCACTCCCAGATCCTCATAACAGGGCAGGTAACCTAGAGAGTAGTAACCAATGTCAGACTGAGCGCCAGAGGGCTAGAGGGAGCCACGGAGTAAGACTCTCCTCCCCACATCTACTCACAACCTCACCAGACCTGCCTGAGCAGCAGCAGCTGCAGCCTCCCAAATCCCCAGCCTACCCCTCGCTGTCTTCTCCCTGCAGTTACCTTGACACTGACTCCAGCAGCTCAGATGAGTTCTTCTGCCGCTGCCACCGACCCTACTGTGAAATCTGCTTCCAGAGCTCCTCTAACTCCAGTGACAGTGGCACATCAGACACTGACCCAGAGCCTGCTGCGGGCCAGGCTTCCTGGGAAAAACTGTGGGCCCGTTCAAAGCCTATCGTGAACTTTAAAGATGACTTGAAACCCACCCTGGTGTGAAAAGCAGCAGAGATGGTGTGGACTCAGACCAGTTCCACAGAAGCTGAACCAAGGCTTCAGGAAAAGAGTCAACCTCCAGCCTTTAGGGGAGCATTTGGGCCTTACTACATCCCACCTCTTCACTGTGTTACCTTGAGCATTTCTTATTCTGTAAAAAGAGAGGTATTGCCTGTCTTGTTACTACCTCACAGCATTACTGTAAAAAACCCCAGTTGAGTGACTAAGAAGATACTGACTCTTTGGATAAAAGATGCTGAGTGAGCACGTAGGGTTTTCTGTCCTGTGCATTCTACAAAACTTTTCATATATAACACATGGATGAGTACATGGGCAGATAGATGGAGAGATGGAAGGAAATTTTCTGCAGAACTAGAATTATGGACTGTGACTCATCAAACTGGCCTTCTGGTGAATGAACTTGTTGGGAAGATAAACTTCCTGCACCCTTGAACCTCGTTAATCTTGAAAGAGGGTGGTTTTGTTTCTGCTTAAGAGTGTGTACAACACTTCCCCTAGAATCAAGATTCTGACCAGATACAGCTCTGAGCCACCTCTACATCACTTTCTTATTCATGTTTTTCCACAAGTGTGGCTCCTAAGACAGTCAGGGTCTCCACTTGCCCTCAGGGTCCCCAGATCTCTTTCCTGGGCTTGATGGTTCCTGAAGACCATCCCCTTGACTCTCCCAGTGGGCAGTCAGTGATCATAGATTTGAACATTTAGAATTGAAAGGAATCTAACATTGGCAATCTCTGTAGGGTTAAGGGAGACTCTTGTAATCAAGAGGTGCTTTGGTCATGAACTCTAGGCTTCCTGGAGCCATGAAGGTTGTATAAACCTCTGAAACTTTTGCCCTGAGATCATCTTTAATCCAAAAATATCCCCTGAAGTCTCCTTAAAACCAAACCAAGCTTAACTAGTAAAAACTGTCTGCATTAAGCATTATACTCTTTTAAGAACTATCTATTAAGGAGCCCTAAGGAGCTCTGGTAGCGTAGTGGTTACGAATTGGCCTGTGAACCGCATGGTCAGCAATTCAAAACTACCAGCTGCTCTGCGGGAGAAAGGTGAGGCTTTCTGCTCCCATAAAGATTTACAGCCTCAGAAACCCTGTTCAGGGTTACTATGGGTCGGAACCAACTCGATGGCACTTAACAACAACATTAAGGAGCCCTGGTGATGCTGTAGGGTAAGCATTGGACTGCTAACTGCCAGGTCACTGTTTCAAAACCACAAGCCATTCCACAGAAGAAAGATGAGGTGGTCTGCTCCTGTAAAGATAGAAAGGCTTGGAAACCCTCCATTGGGTTTCTATGGGTTATAATGGACACGGTGGCAGTGAGTTTTATATGGAATCAAACTGATCACAGCAACTATAGATTAGGAACCATAAGAGGTGGTGAGCTTACATTAATGATGGAGGAACAACTCAGAAGAAGGTGGTAATAGTTCCACAACTCTGAGAATGTGATCAGTGTCACTAAAGAGTTCATGTAGAAACTGTTGAATCGATGTATGGTTTTGTTTTGTTTTTTCTTAAATGTTTTATTGTGAATTATGTGATAGTTTACATGGGAGAACATTAGTTTTACATTCATTCCATCGTATATCGTCACATTGCCATGGTTACGATCCCCTCCATGCAATCCTTCACCCGTACCCCCCAGGTCTTCAGCACACAGTCGCTCTCTCTCTCTCTGGATCTGAAGTCTTCAGCTGCTCCATCGCTCCACGTCATCATCTCTGGCTCCATTTCAGCTATCACTGCTTCTCTGGGTAGGGTCCCCCTCTCTGCTCTTCTCCCTTGATGGTCCTAGGGACCTCCGCTCCTTGACTGAAAAGTTAATCACTCCCCTCCTTGCTATAAAATGTCTACCTTTACATTTCCGACCCTCACAATCAGTCTTGATAACAATTATTCAATATTGTATCACAAGAGACCTGTCTGCATTTCATTGCATCAACCCCACCTAGTCAGATTGAATACTACTCACTGGAGATTCTACCTTCCTCCAGACCCTCTGGATCTAGGTTCCCTCTTTTTTTTTGCCAAAGCACATTTTGTATTTATTCTTTTTTTTTTTTTTTAATGTATTTTTGTGGATTATATGATAGTTTACATGGGAGAACTTTAGTTTTACATTCATTCCATCATATATCATCTCATTGCCATGGTTCCAATCCCCTCCATGCATCCTCAACCACCCAAAGGGTATATTCCAGAGACCCGCCCCCTACACTTCATTTCGGCCCACAGCCCCTTTCCCTTTCTGGGTCCAAAGTCCCCAGTCCCAGTCGCTTCATCACTCCATGTCATCATCTCTGTCTCTATCTCAGGCATCTCTCTTTCTCTGGGTAGGGTCCCGCTCTCGGCTCTTCTCTATTGATGGTCCCGGAGGCCTCCACTCCTATCCTGGAGAATTAATCACTCCCTTCCTTGTTACAAAACTTCTACCTTTGCATTTCCAACCCTCATAGTCCGTCCTGATAAACATTATTCACTGTAGTATCACGAGTTACCCATCTGTATCTCCTTTCATCAGCTCCGCCCAGACAGATTGAATAGTACCTACTGGAGATTCTGCCTTCCACCATGCTCCCTAGCACCAGGTTCCCTCTTGAAAGCTTGTAAGCCAGTCACTTCTTGCCTTTGTAGTCCCCCCCTCCCAATTTGAATATCCAATGTCCAAGCTGCCCTTCTCCATCCACTCTCTGTGTGTGGGAGTGTGTGAATGTTTCTTGCTGTGAGGATTTGTTCCCTCTTTTGAGTCACTGCTCCATAGGTATAGGTCAAGTTCATCTGACTGTATCAGCTCATTCTTTTTTTTCCCCCCCTGTTCTTTCCTCTCCTGGTTGAGCTCCAAACATCCAGTCATTCGGTCCAGGTCACGTGTATATCACCTGCAAGTGTGGGCGCTCCTGTGTATATGTCCTCTCTTCCCGTCAGCCTGTAGCTCCACTCTCCTCTTGAGTTCTCCGTGGCCACGCCACTGACTCTGGGCCCAAGAGTCCCCAGGTCCCCAACTGGGTCCACAGAAGTCCACTGAACATTGTAGGGCTTAGCTTGCCACTTCATTACTGCTTTTACCCCTCTTCCCCCCATCGGTGATGTGTGTGGTCACCAATCAGAGCGTGCATTTCCATTGAGTCTTAGTCTTGGAAGGGGGTTTGCGTTGAGAGGACCTGGCCACTTGCCTTGATGTTTCCTAGGGAAGCGATTTGTTTGTTCTTATAGTAACAGCCCATCTGCCTCCATTTTTCCTGCAGGTCTTTCTTTTAAGAGGTATCTTTTATTCTGCTAGCTGCTCTAGGCTGGTCTGCTCATCCTTTTAAGTGGAGATTTCTCATCTCTGGAGATCTGGATGTGGTTCTGTCGATGTATGTTTTTGCTGTGTATATTCTCCACAACAAAATAATTTAAAAAGAAAAAAACTATGGGTACCATTAGGGTTACATGCCCACCAATTAATACATAAAGAAAATGGAAAACTTAAAAAGGTAAAAATGGAGTCATCATTGGGGAGACGTCAGGAAAGAAATCAGTTTTTGAACCTTGAGCTGGGACAGCACTTGACAATATCAAATTTCAGTAATTTCTTGTAATAAACCTGTGAAGTACATATTCCCATTCTGATTTTGACAGTTGAGGAACATAAATGAGTCAACTTCCTCAATATCACATAGCAAGATAATAGTTGAGATCACACAAGAGACTGACTGATGCAGGACCTGCATGCAGCTCATGTGACTGCAAGTTCAGTGGATTTCCCCAAGGACCCCCTTCTTCACTCATTCTTCTGGGAGTAGCAGAAAGGGCTTGGCAGACCAGAGGACAGCAGGCGTAGTCTTTGAAAGCTGAGATGTGCTCTACTGCAGTCCTGGACAACAGCTCTGGCTTCCTCACACCCACACCTCCCAAGGGAGTCAGGGAGTTGGTGGCGGGTGAGTGCCAAGCACGCATCTGCCTTCAAAGCTGCAGGGAGAGCACAGCTGGGTCCACTTTGCTTGCTGCTGAGCTGGCTGTTGTTTACAGGCCTCCCCTATGTGTCTGTGTGTGTGCACATGTTGGCATTAAGACGCTTGGGTCTCATTAGATATGCTTGGATGGGGGACATTGAGTTCTAAATGTCTACGGAAGATTTTTTTAAAACACGAATTCCATAATTTATTCTCATGTGGGTGTGTGCTTTTTGCTGGTGCTGTTCGTGTACTGTCCAAGTGATGCCTTAATAAAGGAAATGATTCCCAAGGTGAGTCTCTTCAGAAATTGTCTCAAATTGGGGAGGAGGTGTCTCAAGAGAATTGAACCACCCAAAGGAGTAGAAACACAAAAGACATCAGCATTACTGCTGTATTACCAAGGCTCCAAGTGTATCTTCTACCAGACTTCCACCTGTAGCAGTCTCTGTGCTCTCCCCAACAGCTTTCTACCCAGAAATATCTGCCCCACTGGAGACGCTGGACTCTTCCCCACACACCAGGGGTCTCTGACTGGGCTTCATCCCCTTTGTAAAAATAGCATAGTGGGGGTGTCTGACCTCCCTGTAACTTCACAAGGCAAGGAGAGAATTCTCAGCATTAACGGTCCAAGGGTGATTGCTATGAGGAAAAGGTCAAATATTGCCCTTTCAACCTCTTACCAGTTCTGACATCAGCCGTCCTGCCCACGGCATTCTCTGCTTCTCTGCTGAGTTCAGAAATTCATTATAATGGCCACACAGAACTCACAAACTATACTCACAATTATGGGGTTTATTAGGAAAGTAATGAGTTACAGTTCAGCATCAGGAACAACTCAGGATACAGTTCTTCAGTCAGGATAGCTTCTCACTGGTGCGTGCAGGCTCTCTCTCAGTTTCTCTCTGTCCCTCCCTTCATCCCTCTCTCCTTTCTCTCTCTCTGTCCCTCTTGGCCCAGCCTCTACCCTTCTTGGGTCTAAAGGTTTTCAACTACTTTGTTGAAAATCTTTAGACCCATCCACTCTAGCACATCCACTATAGCCGCCTTGCTCTGTCTCATGCCCATCTCCTGGCTATTGTTTCTCACTGTCTTGTGTCATCTGTAGTGTTAAAACTCTTTCTCTGCCTCCTGGGTCTAGAAGGTTCTCAGTATAGGAACCCTGGGTACAAAGGATGTACTCTTCTCCTATGCTTTCTCTTGGTGGTAGTTAGGTCCACTCTCTGCTCTGGGATTGGCTCTCTTTTTTGCCTAATGAGATGACTAACCAATCCCCTCCTTAGAGTTCCTTATGTTTTACAGCCTCGGAAACCCTGTACAGGGTCGCTATGAGTCGGAACCGACTCCACGGCACATAACAACAACAAATGTTTTATTTGCATAGTCCCATCCCCAACAGGAATTGAATGCACCTTGTTTTCATTATTAGCAAGCTGTCCTCTTGGTGGGCCACAAGGAATCATTTTGTAAAAGTAACAAGACCTTAGGGGAAAAGCCATATCAAAGCAATCCATCACATTTCACCCTTTAGTTCCTTTTCTCCCAGTGTATGCCACCACTGCAGTCTACTACACATCAGTGTGGAATCTGCAGGCTCTGGACCTAGCCTTTTCGCTCTGATACCTTCTGTTCTAGTCATCCCAACCCTTCTATAGCTCCATGCTTCTGTCTAGATTTCTTTCCCCACTTTGTGTCCCTTGTGAATTACTTATTAGTCAAGGCTCACTGGAGCACACCTTCTCACTTCAGTCTTTCCTGAAAACCCCAAATAAAATGGACTGATCCCTAGATAAATCAGAAAGGGTATTTGGGGGCCCTTGTTTGGGACTCAACTGTATAAAAGTCTTCATTATCCATTTTACCTACAATGACTTTCTTGCTATACCTGCTTGAAAAAGTGGGGAATCTCATTTTCCTTACTTATCACTTGGTTAAAAAACCATTGTCAAATACTATGATTACCTGCCTAAAAATACAAATGAAAATCGATCATTTCCTCTGGGCACCACCCTCACCATTCCTCCTCACCAGCTCCTTTCCTAGATCTTTCACCCAAGATCAACTCATCCGGTGATGAAACTGTTAAAGTGATGAGTGTACCATGATTTTTAGCATGCTCTTGAATGCTGCACAGTTGGAGAAAGAGCAATAAATTGTGCAAAGGAATCCTGGGGAAGGAAATAAACTGCATCTGGTACTGCCATGAGGATCACACATGCCTCTGTTAGCCCTATGGTGTGGTTTGGAGCCAAGTCGGATTCTGCTCCAGAAATGGCTTCAATAAGGATGATTTTACCCAGCACCACCCCAGGAGCCTCCTCCCATACCAGGCCATACAGAATCCTTAATAATGTCTAGTATCGGTTTTAAACATAGAATAATATGTGTGACATGGTTCTAAATTACTGTAATATTTCTTAAAATATATGAATACTGGTGTGGTGCTGTAGGCTAAGCACTAAACCCCAAAGTCAGTTTGTCTAGCAAAGTCAGAAGTTCAAACTCACCAACAACGCCTTAGAAACACTATACAGGGTCCTATGAGTTGGAACTGACTACAGCACTTAAAAACAACATAAGAATAGTAATAAAACTGTTTTGCAAAAACTTTCTATATTAACTTTATTGTTGTTAAGTACCGTCAAGTCAGTTCTGACTCATAGCAACCCTGTATAGAGTTTCTGAGGAGCAGTTGGTAAGCTTCAACTATCAACCTGTGGTTCACAGACCAGTTTGATCCTACAGTATCAACATTATTAATAACTGAGGGAACCTTTTTATTTTTCTCATTTTCCCTTAATTATTTCACTTTTTTTAAAGTTATTGATACAGGTTCACAAGTGCTAATTACCATATATTGTAGCTAAACACCAGAAAATTAGGCAAAATCAGTGACTTTAAAAACACTGGCAGCAGCAGTGTGACAAGACCTGGGGACTCTTGGGCCCAGAGTCAGTGACATAGCCACAGAGGACTAGAGTGGAGAGTGAAGCATCCAGCTGATAAGAAGAGAGGGCATATGCATAAGAACACCCACACTTGCAGATAATACCCACTTGACCTGGCTTCAATGACTAGATCATCAGAACTCAACTAGAAGAAGAAAGAAGAGGAAAACAAAAGTAATCTGAAAACAATTGAACTTCACCTACACCTGTGGAAGCAGTAGCTCAAAAGAGGGAACAAATCTTCACAGGGAGGATCATTCCCACCCCCCTTCACACACGAAGAGGACAGGGATAGGCAACTTGGATATTGCTACCCCAGAATGGGGGGCCTACAGAGGCAAGAAGTGACTGGTTTACAAGCTTTTAAGAGGGAACCTAGATCCAGAGGGCATGGAGGAAGGTAGAATCTCCACTGAGTATCCAATCTGTCAAGGTGGGGCTGAGGAAAGGAGATGCGGATAGTTCTCTTGCAATACAATGGTGAATAATTATTACCAGGACTGATTGTAAGGGCTGGAAATGTAAAGGTAGACATTTTGTAGCAAAAGGAGGAAAGGGATTAACTTTGCAGGCTAGGAGCGGAGGTCCCTAGGACCATCAAGGGAGAAGAGCAGAGAACAAAACCCCACCCAGAGAAGCAGTGATGCCTGAGACGGAGGCAGAGACAATGATGGGGAGAGATGGAGCGGCTGGGGACTTTGGACCCAGAGAGGGAGAGGCCTGTGTGCTGACAACCAGGGGGCAAGCTTATGGGGTATACCCTTTGGTTGATGGATGATGCATGGAAGGAATTGTAACCATGGCAAGGAAACAATATACAATGGGATCGATGTGAAGCTAATGTTCTCCCATGTAAACTCTCACATAACTCACAATAAAGCATTTAAAAAAAAAAAAAAAACACTGGAAGCAACAAAAACAGCAGTGCATGCTTATAGCCCAGGCAGGTGAAACCAGGTGCTTTGAGATGTCATTGTAATTGGGTAATAGACTCTGACCAGAGCCATCAGACAGTTCAAAAAGTAAATGAGCCTAGAGTTCTAGCATTGTAGGTGTATCTGTACATGGAAACTAGGCTTGCAAAACACATTTTTGTTAGACTACAGAGATTATTTCTATAAGACAATAGATTTCTGCAAAAACACTATACAAAAATTGTATAGACAGTCACTGTAGTGTCACCCCTCTGACACTGTCACTTGGTCTGGTCAGCACCACCTCCCACTACCCTGATAATGCCACTGGACCCAGCTGTTTGTTGTTCTGTGAAATAAAAATTCTGGGGTTGGAGTTATTCATCCTGATCCAGAAGATGACTCCTATTCCCTGACCAAGCCCAAATGCATTTTTCTAAAAGAATTGACTTGATCTTTGTTTAGAGCTGTTGTTGTTGTTGAGTACCATGGAGTCGGTTCAGACTCACAGCGACCCTGCACAGGGTTTCTGAGGCTGTAATTCTTTACGGGAGCAGAAAGCCTCATCTTTCTCCCACGGAACGTCTGATAGTTTCAAACTGCTGACCTTGAGGTTAGCAGCCCAATTTGCAACCACTATGCTACCAGAGCTCCTTTTAGAGCTCTTAGAGAAGAAAAAACAAAACAACAGCTGCAGGCCTGTTGTTAAAGAATCTTGTGCTTCTGGTGTGGCACTGTAGGATTAGCACTGGACTTCGAATCACTAGGTCATCAGTTCAAACCCCATACAGGGTCACTATGAGTCAGAATCAACTTGACAGCACTTACCATCAACAACAATCACTTCTAAAATGATAAAAGAGATTAAATGCAAGTTCCATAAAATCTCTTATATGTCTATATTTTATTATACTTAGATGTGTCTCTTCACAGGTTGCAAGTTCAGGAACCATTGAAGGTGTCTTATTAGTCTTTATATTTTCAATCCTAACCATGGGAATGCTTTGCACAAAGTGTAAACATAATAAATGTTTGATGGATGAATTTCTGGGCACACAAATGGATAGAACATAAGAAAGCAAGAAAACAAAGAATGGAAGATATTATAGACTGAAGTTTATACCCAAAAGATATGTTGAAGTCCTAACCCTTGATGTCTATGAATGTAATCTTGTTTGGAAATAATAATGTCTTTGAAGATGTTATCAGTTAACATGAGGTCATCCTGGAATAAGATGAAACCTAATCCAATGTGAGTGGTATCCTTTATAAAGAGAAGATACACAGACAGGGAAGATGACCATGTGAAGAGGGAGGCAGAAAATGGGATGCCGTGGCTCATTGGCCATTACCAGGAGCTAGGAGAGAGGCATGAAACAGAGTCTATTAGAGTCCTGAAAAAGAATTAACATGACTAATACTGAATTTGGACTTCTAACCTCCAAAACTAAGGGAGCTCTGGTAGCGTAGTGGTTACGAGTCGGGCTGCCAATCTCTAGGGCAGCAGTTCAAAACTACCAGCAGCTCCGTGGGAGAAAGATGAGACTTTCTGCTCCCGTAAAGATTTACAGCCTCGGAAACCCTGTGCAGGGTCGCTATGAGTCAGAACCGAATCCACGGCACTTTAACAACAACCACAACAACCCCCAAAACTGGGAGACAGTAAATTTCTATACTTACGGGTCCACATATGAGACTGGAAGCAAAAGAGAATAGCTCTGTGGGTTCAGACTTTGTTCTTCCTCGCTTCTGGTATCTACACTGTTCCCGTTCTCCCCGAAATTTCCCCCATCTCAGCATCCTCAACCAAACTGCATTTGAATAAAGGAACATCTTGGGATTTCAGATCACCACAGAGGTCACAAAGAGACAAGAAATGCCAGGGAAGCCATGCAAAATAACCTGTTGTGAACCTTGGCAAGAACTGGGTCAGTTTGCCAACCCTTCCCAATGTTTAACTTACCTTTGGATGACTTAAGTATAAAAGCGAGACTGGTAGGCTGGAGAATAAGTGCTTGGGAGATGCCCTGGAAAAGTCTGTAGATAACTGAAAGAAAAGGGATTGGAGAGGAAGGAGGACAAGAAGTAAACAGAACAGAGAGAGGCAAGAAGGAAGATGTGATGAAAGAGGAAGGAAGGCAAAGAATGGCAGGCATTCTGCTTGGCTTCGTCAACAGACAGTCTGTCACATTTGCCTCTTGTATAAATGAATGTGCTGGCTCCGGTTCTGAGGTGAAGCTTCCTTCTGTGAGGAAAGGCAGATATACCCATGAGGAGCCCTTCTTTCAATGTGTAAGTGGCTATGGCTCATTTTTCTATTTTCCCCATTAGGCAGTGAGTTCCTTGAGCCTTGTTGTTGTTATGTGCCACGGAGTTGGTTCCAACTCATAGCGACCCTATACAGGGTTTCTGAGGCTGTAAATCTTTACAGCAGCAGAAAGCCTCATTTTTCTTCCACGGAACTGCTGGTAGTTTCGAACTGCTGACCTTGCGGTTCACAGCCCAATTCGTAACCACTACGCTACCAGAGAGAGCTTACTATAGTTCTCTTGGTATCCACAGCCCCTAGCACTGTGCCTGGCATATGGTTGATGTTCAGCATTAGGAAGGAAGAACGGCCTAGCCAGAACTGTCATAAGGTGGGGCCTGAACCAGGCAGCTCACAAACTGAGGTCGTTCCAAATATCCCAGATGTCTCATTACTTGACGGGATGCACGGCATTGCTGTTGACCACCTAAGTTTGAATACCTGTGATTAACACCTGAATGCTTTGTAACAAGAAAACATTTTAGATGGGCTCTCCTCACTAAGTTTTCTATCTCCACTGCAACGCCTAGGCTTAAAGACACATGCACATCTGTGTGACACTCAGCAAGTTGCTTAATCTCTTTGTGACTTAGTTTTCCCAACTGTAAACTAGGATAATAACATCTACCTCATAAAGTTGTTATGAGGATTGAATAGGTTAATATTTGTACAGTATTTTGAACTGTGCCTTGTTGTTAAGTGCCGTTGAGTCAATTCCAAGTCGTAAAAACCCAGTATAGGGTTTCTGAGGCTATAAATCTTTGCAGGAGCAAAAAGCCTCCTCTTTCTCCTACAGAGTGGCTGGTGGGTTTGAACCACAAACCTTATGATTCACGGTCCAGTGCTTTTCCTACAGAGCCACTGCACACATAGCATTTTGGACATGTGTGTTAAATAAAAGTGAGTGAAATGTCGTAAAAGGTTGTTTGAAATCAGGATTTTATCCAGAAATTTCATTTATGTTTTCCTGCTTTGCACCAAAATGTCTGGGTTTTCAAAAGAGATTTGGCACAGTGAGAATGGTGCTTTTGTTTAATCTCTTCTCCAGCAACAGAATTTTCTTCCTGTAGCCATTCTTGGTCGCTGCATATACTGTGTGGGTGTGGGGACTGGGCAGGCACACAGATATCAGTTGGACTCAAATATCAGTGCAGACCCAGAGGGAAAGGTGAAGTTGCACTGTCAGGAGGAAATATGACTTTTTTTTTTTCTTTAGTGTGGAACAAGAGAAGCAACTAATTTCTTTTGTAGAAAAAATGTATATAAATGCACTTTATGATTGAAAACAAATAATTGAATATCTACTATGTACCTTTAATGCTTGTTTAATACTTATGACCACCCCACAAAGGAGTTTTTATTTTTCTTATACAGATGAGGAAACTGTAACTGGGAGAAGTTAGGTAATTTACTCAAGGTGACACAACTGGTTAGAGGCACAGCCAGAATTTGAATTGAGCCCTGGCTTGATTCCAAAGCCCTTTTTGGACTCTCCAACCCTGGTTACAGAGCATGTGCTATAGGCGTGCTACCCAGAAGCTAGAAGGAATTTCAACCAGGCAGGGCAAGGACTGGGACTGAGGTTTTCTTAGGACACTGTCATTTCCTTAGGAAAAGCAAGCTGGTCTGGTTCTTTTAGCCTATTGCAAAACACTCCATTGCCGAGTCATTAGTCAGTGTCCAGGAGGCTGGAAGAGAGCTTTCTAAAGCTACCTGGTCATGCCTCCCCTTCAGGAAGTTCAAACCCAAATACACATGAGACTGAAAACAAGCAAACCCCTTGTTTTTAAAGGCTATATTTAGTCCCCTCGAGTTGAATTTTTTTTTCTAAAGCATTGTTCTCTGTTAGAAGCACAAAGTAAGATGCTATTGGGCAAGGAAACTGAAATACTCCATAAGGACCAGAAACAGCACAGACGTGTCACCTCTGCTGAGACCTCGGAGGGCCAGGGAACCTTCCTGCAAGTCACACCTCTACTTGAGTGCACCCCACTTCCTGCAGAAAGAAAGCTCACGTTGTTGGGGGTCTGAAGTCCTCCCGAATAAGATTCCACCTCACTTTACTCTGACCAAATGGGCTTACCTTCCAACCCAGGCTCTTCACTGTGGTTCATACCAGCCCCTCTCTTCTTCACTTCTCTAAGGACATCTGTCTGCAGTGACAGATCCAGCTGTCCTGATGATGTATATGCTCATCAATCAGACACTCCAATATACCCTCCTGGCAGCAATGTTATGTTATTGTTGTCTTGGGATGGTAAGTAAATCCTTCACTGTTAACCTTTCACCTGCCCAGATCTTTCCTCTCCAACTAGATTACCACAGAGCCTGGAGGCAATAGCCATCCATGTCTGATTTCTCACTGCATTTCCACAACACCTTGCAAAATGGTGCTAGGTGGCTAGTAGATCACAATCTACACTTCTAGTTTATTTTGAAGACTGGCCAACTTTCTTTGTGCTCTTACCTTTTTGTTTGTATCAAGAGTAATGCTGAACAGAAAAAAGAAGAAAAAAAAAAGGATATTGTGACGTTTTTCAGAGGATTTCTGCTATCTCATTGGAAAGAAAGAAAATGAAATTTACTTGAGAGCCTGCTAAGTGATTTTGTTGTTGTTGTGAAGTACTGTTGAGTCGGTTCCGGCCCATAGCAACCCTGTATAGGGTTTCTGAGGAGCAGCTGGTAAGCTTGAACCACCGACCTTGCAGTTCAAATGGCTTTGCGGTCTGGCACATTAGCCCACAGCGCCATACTAGGTACTGTATTAGGGCCTTATATTCTTTGCTGGACCAAACAGAACCAACAATAAGTAAGTAGCCTAAAGCTGTGGATCCAACTTCTCAAAAACTCTCAAAACAAAACTAAAACAGAAATTCAAAACACGTTTCTAGATAGTTCCTCTACATAAATACCTCCAGAAGTCTGCAAGAACACCACCAAAAAAGGAGGGACACCAGATTAATCCTGCTGCTGTTGCTACTCCTTCCACCATAAAATATAGTAAAGAATTGGAAACAGGTTACAGATCTGTCAACGCATGCCTCTAATGTCATAAGCAGGTGCTTTTTAAACTCAGGGAAAGGAGGCCAAGCCAGTGGAATGCAGCCAGATGTCTTCTTTCCAGTGGTTATTCCCGTCACTCTGAAACTGCAGGAATCTCGTGCCTGGGTCAGAATGGCCTGGCCCTGCAGCCAGAAGGCACTGCTGAAACAATCCACATCCTAACACGATTTCTTCCCTCCAAAGCCCTGCCTGAACCTCCAGTACATTCCACCTGCTTCTTCTGATTTGCAGTCTCTGGTTTCCAGCGGCACCCAGGAACAAGATGTTGTTGTTGTCAGGTGCCATCGAGTCGGAACCGACTCATAGCGACCCCATGCACAGCAGAACGAAACAATGTCCGATCCTGGGCCAACCTCACTACCGCTGCCACACTTGAGTCCATCAATGATGTCACCTGGCCAATCCATCTTGTTGGGGGTCTTCCTCTTTTTCTCCGACCCTCCATCTTACCAAGCATGATCTCCTTCTCCAGTGACTGTTCCCTTCTGACAATATGTCCAAAGTATGAGAGACGAAGTTTAGCCATCTTGGCCTCCAAGAAGCACTCTGGTTGCACTTCTTCCAAAACAGATCTATTGGTTCTTTTGGCAGTCCAAGGCACTTTCAGTATTCTCCAACACCACAATTCAAAGGCATCAATTCTTCTACAATCTTCCTTATTCACTGTCCAGCTTTCACATCCATATGAGGTTATTGAAAATACCATGTCTTGGGTCAGGCACACCTTAGTGCTCAAGCTGACATCTTTGCTCTTCAACACTTTAAAAAGTTCCTGTGCAGCAGATTTGCCCAATGCAATACGTCTCTGTCGTCTGATCTCTTGACCACTGCTTCCGTGAATGTTTAATGAAGTCCTTGACAACTTCAATCTTTTCTCTGTTGATAAGAATGTTGTTTATTGGTCCAGTGGTGAGGATTTTTGTTTTCTTGACATTGAGATGCAATCCATACCGAAGACTGTGCTCTTTGATCTTTATCAGTAAATGTTTCAAGTCCTCTTCACTTTCAGCAAACAAGGTTGTATCATCTGCATAGACTATCAAGCTAGACTATCTCAAGTCCCAGATGTCATAACTGAAAAATAACTGGGTGTCATCTCATCCAGTCTTACATTTTACAGGTGGGGAAACTGAGGCCCAAAGGAGAGAAATGACTTACTCAGGGCCTAACAGTAAACTAAGAGGCTGAGCTAGGAAAGAACACAGATCTTCTGACCTCAGGCCAGTGCTAGTTTCCTTTAGAATATAAAGTTTATCATTCAAATATAAGGTAAAGTTTATATTAGTCAAATGGCATGGTTTTCTTTTTCCTTCCTCCAATTCTTAGCACACGAGTATCGGAGTGTGGGGAAGATAAAGACAAGGAATTCAGAATGGACCGCCTTGGTGGAGATCAACTGTTTTTAAAATACTTACTTCGCCATCTGTTTTCTCGTCCAGGCCGAAAATACAACTAAGCTGTGACTCTACTCAGTGTTAGCACTTCTTGACACCAGTTCCCAAAGCGCATGCTCAGTTATGTGCAAAGCCCTTTTTTCAACTACTCCACTTTCTGGGTCACCGTGGCTTCTGCACATTACTGAGCACTAACACTGGCCCATTGAGACTCGGAACTTCCTAGGGCCGCCTATCCTCTGAAACTGTCCTGGTGTGGCGCTGTGTGTTGATGCGCCAGACTGCAAAGCCGTTTGAACTGCAAGGTTGGCGGTTCAAGCTCACCAGCTGCTCCTGGGAAACCCTATACAGGGTCGCTATGGGTCGAAATTGACTCAACGGCATTTAACAACAACAACAAAAACCGGGTGAGGTGCTATAGGATAAGCACTGGGCTGCTAACTTCAAGGTTAGTGAGTCTAACTCACCTGTGGCTCCTTGGAAACCCTATACAGGGTTGCTATGAGTTGGAACTGACTCAGTGACGCTTAAGAACAACAACAAAGGCTTTAGGGGAGCCCTGGTACTGCAGTGGTTAAGCATTCAGATGCTAGTGGGATGGTTAGCAGTTCAAACCCACCAGTTGCTCCGCAGGAGAAAGCTGTGGCAATCTGCTTCAAGATTCTAGTGGTGGAAACCCTATGGGCAGTTCTTCTGTGTCTGACAGGGTCATCCTAAGTTGGAATCAACTAGACTGTAAAGGGTTTTGGTTTTTTAAAGATTGTAGACATTCTTTGTTCCCTGAGAAAAGGCAATAAGAAAGCAATTTCTAAATAATGTATTGTTCTTTTGTTGTTGTGAAGTCGACTCACAGCGACCCTATGCACAGCAGAACGAAACACTCCTCTGTAAGCTTCCTGCTCCTTCTTTCATTTCAGGTACAGATCTCTCTTCTTGCAGTAGCCTTTTCCTGCCCACACTCCACCTGTTGTGCCCTTTCTCATTAGGCATGTATAGCCAAGCACCTGTCACACACTCACGCACTCACACACTCACTACCTGGCAGTGAATTGCAGGTTTGTCTCAATCCCAAGAACAAAAGCAGCTCAGAATCAAGGATCATTCCATGTACTTCTTTATGTTCAGACATAAAGCGAGCACAGTGCTTAAATATTGAATGGAGACAGGGAAGGAAAAGAGAAAGGATGAATTCATTTCATCAACAAATATCCATTGCACATCTTTAATGAAACTGAAGTCCCTATGTGGTGCAAATGATTTGTGAATGACTGCTAGCCTAAAGGTTGCTGGTTCAAACCCAGCCAGTGGCTCTGTGGAAGAGTCTTGATGATCAACTTCCATAAAGATTACAGCCAATAAAGGGGAAAGAGGCAAGAGTGTTATATACGCAACTTTGGAACAACAATGTTCTACGGGTAGATGCATGGATACACAGCTGAACTGGCCATGGGAGGAAGAGTGGGAGTATACACACAAAGATATAAACATTTTAAAGAGAATATTTGTACATGGTTATTTACCAGGTGTGGTGCTGTAGGACAAGCACTGGACCACAAAGTCGGTTTGAAATGCAAGGTCAGTTACTCAAACTCATCAGCTGCTCCTCAGAAATCCTATAAAGAGTCACTATGAGTTGGAACTGACTTGATGGCACTTAACAACATTTACTTTTGCTGCAAACACACCTATGAAAGTGATGGAGCAGACAGCAGACAAAGTGATAAAAACTTCTTAGGTATTACCAAGCAACTTAAAGGCAATAAGTTGCTGAGTCTGCAGACTCAGGACCATAGTCTCAGGGGACACCATGGTCAATTGGCATAATATAGTCCACAAAGACAATGTTCTATATCCTACTTTGGTGGGTAGCATCTGGAATCTTAAAATCTTATGAGCGGCTGTCTAAGGTGTAGCTATTGGTCTGTCCATGTGTGGAAGAAAGAAGAGCAATGAGAATTGGAGATGGTTGGAATCAAGTAATCCAATGGACTAATGGAACACATGAACATCAGTCTCCGTGAGTCTGAGACTAGAAGAGCTAGATGGTGCCTGGTTACCACTCCCAACTACTCTGAAAGAGAGTGTATTAGAAGGTCCCAGATAATTGTCAGAAAATATAGAACAAAACTCAAAATTATTTTTAAAAAAAACGGATTACTGGTTAGAAAAAAAAACAAAAAACGAGGAATCCAAGACTATGGCCATCAATCACCCTTTAGGTCTTAAAAGGACTCCCCTCGTGGCCTAATTTTCAACCAGGCGGTACATCGGTATACAGTGGGGACAACAGCACTGGTGAGGTATGCTCACCATGGAATGGTTAATCATTCAAAATCAAAGGACAGCATTTACCTAAGGACAAAGATGAGGAGGGATGGGAAGGTGGTTGGAATGGAAATAGGAACACAAGGAGGAATGGGAGAACTGTTGTTACATGGAAGAGATTGTAAACACTGAAAAGAAATAAAGTGTATGATTTGTTTAACTTCAAACTGATGATCTTGTTTTTAAACCTTCACCTAATTCGCAATAACAAGTTAAAAAAAGGTTACAGCCAAGAAAACTATTGGAGCAGTTCTAACTGGTAACACATAGTGTCGCCATGAATCAGAACCAACTTGACAGCAATGCTTTTCTTTGGTTTATCATGAAACCAATGGAGAAACAATAAGCAAGTAAACAAAAAGTAAAATAATTTCCCAGATAGTGGCAGGTATAATGAAAAAAAATCAGGGTAAGGAAATGGAGAATAAGTGAATGAACCAAGTTATCCAATATTCATGAAACAAGAAATAGTACAGACTCTGAAAACATTGGAATCGTGCTGAAGAATAAGCACTCAACTATAAGGTCTGTTTGTACTGCAAGGTCAAGGTTGGTGGTTCAAACTCACCAGCTGCTCCTCAGAAACCCTATAAAGGGTCACTATGAGTCAGAAAACTGACTCGATGACACTTAACAACAACAACAACACACACACACATCAAGTTTTTCTCATCACATTGTACAAAAGCAGAAGGGACCCACTGAATGCATGTTCTCACTTGTCCATTGCGATTCACAAACCACCCAGGGCTTACCACTTAACGATTACTTTATTCAATTGTAAGCTCCTCCTTGAGGTCAGAAACTATGTGGTGTTGTTCCCTCCTATTTCTCGAATCACAAGCACAGTGGAAGATATTTGATGACTATTCGATTGAATTCACTTTTGTTCAAGAAAACCCAGGGCAAAGGGTGAATCAGAGTTAACTCAGGAAACCAAGAAAGGTTCATAGCCGGCAGCAATTCCTGGAACTCTCTGAGTCAAAGGAAATTATGTTTCCATGACACAGAATCTGTTTTAATTAGGGATATTTGCATGATGTGAGGAGACTTGTTTTCTGGGGTAGTCACTGCTCTCCTCCTCTCAAATCAATGGCCTTTGCTTCTGTCATCAGGATTATCTTTACAGCAACCATATGAGTCATAGAAGGTTTGGCTTTCATGAGGGAAATGAACAGCAGGAAAGAGGAAAAGCATCTTAAGACAGAGACCCCTTGCCAGGATGTTCAAGAGAAAAGGAGGGCCCACAGCTCTGCCTCTCCATTACTAAACGCAACTGAAACAACAAAACAAGCTTTAAACCAACTGTCTCTCAATCCTCAGAATACATGGGATTTTCAAAAAGTTCGTGGACAAATTCCACTCTCTTTAAATTCCACTTTCCTACAAACCTCTAAAAGTACCCTGTATTCTGCTACTTCCCTTCCAACTTCCAGGTAAAGATACCCAAAGTCCCACACTAATTGATTCTCCTACCTTCACCTCCAGGAGTCCTGGTGTGGTGCTATGGGTTAATGCACTGGACTGGACTATAAGGTTGGTTTGAACTGCAAGGTTGGCACTTCAAACTCACCAGCCACTCCTCGGAAACCCTATACAGGTTTGCTATAAGTCTGAACTGACTTGACAGCACTTAACAACAACAACACCCTCACCTCTAAGGAACGCTGGTAGTGTAGTGGGTTATGCCATGGACTGACTGCTAACCACAAGGTCATTGATTTGACTCCATCAGCCACTCTCCGGGAGAAAGATGAGACTTTCTGCTCCCGTAAAGATTTACAGCCTTGGAATGCCCGTACAGGGTCACTGTGAGTCAGAACCAACTCCACGGCTCACAGCAGCAGCAGGTGCATCCTCCCTTCCTGGACCTACTATTAGAAACTCAGCACCCAACAGCTCAGAAACAAATAACGATTGGTGTAGAAACTGTGGACAATGGCCACCATTTTGCCTGACATTTGATATCTACTGTGTACTAATAATTGGTGTTCTGATGTGGATAAGCACTTGACATCAAGGTCGGTTTGAACTGTAAGGTCGGTGGTTCTAACTCAACAGCGGCTCCTTGGAAACTCTATACATGGTCTCTGTGAGTCAGAACCAACTTGACGGCACACAACACTGTACTAATAGCCACAATGAACTAAAACACACCATTAATCATTAAGATGAAGCAGGACTGAAAAATGTTTCATATCCTGTTATGATCAAGGTAAGGTTGGCCATGTGTCAGTTCCAACAACAACCCTGTATGTTGGCATTATCCCCAAAGACTTTTGATATTGTATCTCAAGCTAGTCACCAGGGTTTTTCTGAAGGGGTATTTCATATTTGAAAATATGCCTTCTTAGATCTTCTTTTATCACTAAAAATGTTGTGTTAGCGTCTTATATCACTAAAAATGTAGATGACAATCTCAGCCAAGCCCTTGTCAGAATGGACAGCAATCTTGAGGTCTACCTATTTAAAGATTCTATCAAAGAAAAGTCAGGTAGTTAAACTTTTCTCTTCCATACTTTCTCTTCTACCAACTGACCTCCTACATTGCATCAAGTGCCCAACATAGAGGATTGGGCACCAAACAAAGTGATAAGAAAGACTTGAAAGATGACTTACAAAACCAAGCAGAACCGCAGACAATAACAAAGGAAGAAAAGAGTTTTCCCTCACGTTGTTGAGCAGTAGCTGCTGAAGAACCTCAGCGTAGCTGAAAAGGTTCGAAGCAATCAGGAACTCTTAGTAGTGTCAATGTGGAAAAGACATGGAGATGGCCAAGAGCAAATCCTTGAACTACAGCTACAGTTGAGGAGAACTCTTCCAGCAAAGTCACCTGACTTATAATTACAGGATTTTGGACCTTTCCTCCAGGAAGTTAGGTTGGGTCATGTAAGGGCTGGGAGGAGATTGTTTTCCCCTCTGGACTAAGACTGTCAGTGTTTTTCAAATAGGAAAGATTTTTTTTTCAGGGATCTGCAAATATTTGGAAATTTAACTTTTTAATTTTAATAATATAAAAATAGTCATTCACTTATTCTGAACCATCTGCATGACTGTCTTAAAACACTTCAAGTTTCAGAGCTTAAGATTGTGTTTGTGTTTTTCATAATGAGTGAAGCTCAAATGACGTCAAAATCTGCTATATAAATGAAAAGTTTGAAATGGTACAAATGTAAAAAAAAAAAAAAAGTGGTGGGAGAATTGAATCATCCCATGGCAGATGGTACATGTGGAAGATTGTATTTTCTAAAACTGGGCTCAGTAATAATACTAGTCCTACTTGTTCTTCCAGAATCTTGCCACAATTGCATCAAGGAATGGAATCATATTTTTACTCCCCTTCAAGTCCTTTGGGACTGCCTCAACAAATAGAATGCAGTGAGAGTGAAGCCACAGCACTTCTGAGGACAGGTAACTAAAAAGATATAGCTTCCACCCAGCTCTTCTCTCTGAATGCTTGCCCTTAGAACACAGTTTCTATCTTGTAAGGAAGCTCAGGCCACATGGAGAGGCTGTAAGTAAGCTCAGCAGACCCAGATAAGGTTCAGACAACAACCAGTATCAACTGCCAGACCTATGAGTGAGTGAGTTTTTATATCAGAGTTTGTCACACTCTGGCCCACTGCCTGTTTTCATAAGTAAAGTTTTATTGATGCATAACCATGCCCAGTTGTTTGTCTATGACTGCTTTGTGGCTATAACAGTACAGTTTAGTAGTTACACAGAAACCGGATGGTCTACAAAGTCAAAAATAATTTACTACCTGGCTCTTTTGATTTCTGTCTGTATACAAATAGTTTACTGACTCTCCAGCCTTGCAGCCACCCCAGCTCATGCCTAGTGGAACAGAGAGAAGCTATCCCCACCAATCCCTACCCAAATCATTTGTGAGCAAAATAAAGGTTGCTACAAGTCACTAAGTTTCAAGATGGCTAGTTTTGTAGGAATAGATAATCCAGAACAGTTTTTTTAAGTGTGCTGAATTTAAAAGAATCTTGTCATAACAATTCATTTCATATTCAGATGCGATAAATTCAGAGTTTATATACCAACTTGCAACAACTGTTCAATAGCAGCAAGTGTAGCAGATAATCACAAGAGGATTTTTTGTTTCTGTTCCCAGTTTCTAACAAGAATTAGATTCAATGTCCCTTTAATTCAGATTTCAAAGCTCCACAATATTAATCTCATCTCCCAAAAAAGATCATTTTACATTATTATCTAATAATACCTTGTTTAAAAGGCCTTCAAAATTGCTTGCTGACAGCTTTCTGGTTAAATGTGTGGATTGATTACTCTGCACCATCAAACAAACTGTCATGTTACTAGTAACATTTACTGTAACATTCTTAGGCAAACAACTGTACTTTGCTTTAACATAATTTAGGTAAAAATGCAGACACATTTAAACACAGAACCAAAACTGAAATTGTCTTTCTATTGTTAAACAACTTGGGGTTTTCTTTTAGCAAAACATAAATTTACACGTTGAAGTCAATGGTGAGGGTTTTTGTAGGTTTTTAGGTTTAATGTGATAATTTGGTTTTATAATTGTATAAGCTAAAAATAGACCTGTCAGCATATGGATCTTATGCCTACTTTCATGCTTGTGTGTAACAAAACATGACACCAACCAACCCTCTAACTGGAGTCTTGGTGTGGCGCTGTAGGATAAGCACTGGGCCAAAAGGTTGGTTTGAATCTCAAGGTTGGTGGTTCAAACTCACCAGCCGCTGCTCAGAAACCTTATAGAGGGTTGCTATAAGTTGGAACCAACTCGATGGCAGTAAACAACAACATGACTCTCACAGTACATCTACTCTACCGGGTTCTATAATCCATTGCAGTGGTCACACAGAACTCAGCCACCATCCTCACAGTTATGGGGTTTATTAAGGAAGTTAACAGATTACAAATCAGGGTCAGAAATGTTCAGAACACACAGTTCTTCCAGTCAGGACAGCCTCTTCTTAGCCATGCCCATAGACAGGCCTCTCTAGGCCTGGGAACATTACAAAGCAGTTTAAGGCATGCTGACAAATGCCCACCAGGCACACCAGTCAACCATAAGCCTCAGCCTGAAGGCATTCAGTTCTAGCTCTCTGGGTTAGGAAACCAAACTCCCACTAGGCAAGCAATCCTCCTGCCCAAAATCACTCCGCTTTACCATAGGCTGGGGAGCTCACTGCTGTCTCATGCTCAGGCTATTAGGTCACAACTTTCTGTTCCTGGGTCAAAGAGGTTCAAAGTGCAGGGATCAGGGACTAAAGGACACAATCCACTCTAGGCTCTTCTTTAATGATAGTGACATCACCTCTTCTGCTTCTGAGATGACCCATTTTATACCCAGTTTATTGGTAGGTGCTGCTGAGTGGAAACCGACTCTAGAAACTTATGTACAACAGAACAAAACACCGCCTGTCTTGTGTCAACCTCACAATCATTGCTACATTTGAACCCAATGCAGCTGTCATTGTGCCAATCCATCTTAATGGGGACCTACCTCTTTTTTAAGGAGTTCTGGTAGCGTAGTGGTTACAAGTCGGGTTGTGAACCACAATGTCAGCAGTTCGAAACTACCAGCTGCTCCGCGGGAGAAAGATGAGGCTTTCTGCTACCATAAAGATTTACAGCCTCGGAAACCCTGTAAAGGATCGCTATGAGTCGGAATCGTCTCCATGGCACATAACAACAACAACAACCTCTTTTTTACTGATCCTCTACCAAGTATAATGTACTTCTCCAGGGACTGCCCACCCCACCCCCCCCCGCAATAATATGTCCGAAGTATGAGAGAAATGAAGTATGGCTATCCTGAATTCTAAGGAGCATTCTAACTGTACTTCTTCCAACACAGATCTGTTTGTTCTTCTGGCAATCCAACACTGTAACTCAAAATGCATCAATTCTTCTATGGTCTTCCTTATCCATTCTCCAACTTTCACATGCATTTGAGGCAATTGAAAATACCATGGTTTGGGTCAGCCCCACCTTAGTCCTGACCAAAACTGACAGCTTTGCTCTTCAACACTTTAAAGAGGTCTTGTGCACCAGATTTGCCTAATGCAACACATCGTTTGATTTCTTGACTGCTGTTTGCTTGAATGTTGATGTTGAACAGAACAAAATGAAGCTTTTGACAACTTCAAACTTTTGTCCATTTATCTTGACATTATTTATTGGTCCAGTTGTAAGGATTTTTGTTTTCTTTACATTACCAAAGGCTGTGACCCTTGATCATCATCAGTAAGTGTTTTTAAGTGCTCTTCACATTCAACAAACAAGATTGTATCATCTACGTATCACAGGTTGTTAATCAATCTTTCTTCGATACTTGTGCCATGTTTCTCTTCATATAATCCAGCTTCTTGGATTATTTGCTCAGCATGCAGACTGAATAAGTATGTTGATAGAATACAACCCTGGTGCGCATCTTTCCTGATTTTAAACCATTCAGTGTCCCCTTGTTCTGTTTGAATGACTGTCTCTTGGTCTATGTACAGATTCCTCATGAGCACAATTAAGTGTTCCAGAATACTCATTCTATTCAATGCTGTCTATAGCTTGTTATGACCCACACAATCAAAAGCCTTTGCATAGTCAACAAGGTGCAGGTAAACATCTTTCTGGTATCCTCTTCTTTCAGCCAACATCCATCTAACGTCAACAATGATATCCCTCATTCCACAACATCATCTGAATCCAGCTTGAACCTTTGGCAGTTTGCTGTTGCCGCCATTTTAAAACTATTTTTAGCAAAATTGCTTATATTCAATATTAATGATATTACTTGAGGATTTCCGCATTTTGTTGGGTCACCTCTCTTTGAACGGACACAAATACGTATCTGTTCTAATCAGCTGCTAGGTAGCTGTCTTCCAATTTCTTGGCACAGACGAGTGAGTGCCTCCAATGCTGCATCAGTTTGTTGAAAGATTTCTATTTGTATTCCATTAATTCCCAGAGCTTTGTTCTTTGCCAATGTCTTCAATGCACCTTGGATTCCTTCCTTCAGTATTATTGGCTCTTGATCATATGTTACCTTTTGAAATGATTGAACATCAAACCATTTCTGTTTGGTATAGGAATTCTGTGTATTCCTTCCATGTTTTTTTGATGCTCTCTGCATCATTCAGTATTTTGCCCAGGTGCATGTTATGTGCCGTCAGGCCAGTTCTGACTCATAGTGACCTGTATAGGGTTTCCAAGGAGCAGCTGGTGAGTTTGAACTGCCAACCTTGTAGTTAACAATCCAGTGCTGATCCTAGAGAACCACACCAAGACTTCATTTTCTCGTAGAATCCTTCAATATTACAAGTCAAGGCTTGAATTTTTCTTCCGTTTTTTCAGCTTGAGAAATGTTGAGCATGTTCATCTCTCTTGGTTTTCTAACTCAAGATCTTTGCACATTTCATTATAATATTTGACTTTGTCTTCTCAAACTGCCCTCTGAAAATTTCTGTTCAGTGTTTTTACCTCCTCATTTCATTTGCTTCATCTCTATGCTGGAGAGCAAGTTTCAGAGTCTCTTCTGACATCTGTTTTGGTTTTTACCTTCTTTCTTGTCTTGTTAATGAGCTTTTTTGCTTTATTCCTGTATAATGTTCTTGATGTTATCCCACAACTCTTCTGGTTTTTGATCCTTAGTGTCTGTTCTTGAGATGATCTCTAAATTCAGGTCATATTTTGGCTCCTGTGGACTTGTTTTGATTTTCTTCAGCCTTAAACTTGCATATGAGCAATTGATGATTTATTCAACAGTCTTCTTCTCGCCTTGTTTTGGCTGATGATATGGAGCTTCTCCACTGTCTCTTTCCACAGACGTAGTAATTTGAATTCTGTGTATTCCATTTGGTGGGGTCCATGTGTACAGTTGTCTTTTATGTTGGTTTAAAAAGGTGTTTGCAGTGAAGAAGTCATTAGTCTTACAAAATTATATCATGTGATCTCCAGCATTGTTTCTATTATCAAGGTCAGATTTTCCAACGACTACTCTATCCTCTTTGTTCCCAATCGCCATTAATTATCAATACACCTTGACTGGATGTTTGATCAATTTCAGACTAAAGAAGCTGGTAGAACTCTTCAATTTCATCATCACTTACTTTAGTGGTTGGTGTATAAATTTGAATAATAGTTGGATTAATTAGTCTTCCTTGTAGGCATATGGATGTTTTCCTATGACAGTAAGTGTTGTACTTCAAGGTAGCTCTTGAAATGTTATTTTTGATAATGAATGTGACACCATTCCTCTTGAATGTTTCATTCCTGACATAGTAAACCATGTAATTGTCAAATTCTGTACCTACATATGAGAAATCCAAGTTCATCTTAAAGCAGTTAAGGGTCTTTCTATGACCTCCAGGCTTAGATGCTTAACCTCAACCTTTGAGGTTTTGCCACTCAAATTGTGGAAAGAGCCCCATTGGTAAGAAGAACCAAAGAATTAGCACCTGAGAAAAGAAAGCATCACTCACTCAGACCTGAAACAGCACCACCTGATGCCATACACAGCTAGACTTTTGGCCAGGTGGCTCCTTTACAACACCAGGAAACAGAAGTCTGAAAGGAAAGGGCTCACCACCTAGAAACGTAAGTATTTCACTTCTGTTGGTATTTCAGAGATGTCATTTGTAGCATGACCTCATGGTGATTTTGCATGCCCTAAGGAGCTCAGATAGTGTAGTGATTACAAATGGGGCTGTGAACCTTAAGATCAGCAGTATGAAACTACCAGCCATTCCCCGGGAGAAAGATGAGGCGTTCTGCTCCCGTAAAGATTTACAACCTCAGAAACCCTGTACAGGGTCACTATGAGTCAGAACCAACTCCACGGCACATAACCACCACCACCATATGATAAGTACTCCTTCTAGAAGAGGGAGATCTTTGAGCAATACTGGAGACTGAGATATCATTCAAAAAGAAGGTAGAAAGGCACCAGTGTAGAAAGGATAACAATTCTCATTTCTCATTTTGTGGTTCTGTGGTAGTTTGCATGTTGCTGTGATGCTCAAAGTCATGCCAAGAGTATTTTAAACACTAATAGTGTCATCCATGGTGGACAGGTTTCAGCAGAGCCTCCAGATTAGGACATACTAAGGAGAGGCAGGCCACTTATGAATAGTTAGCCACTGAAAACCTTATGAAGAGCTGTGAAACATTGTCACATATAATGCCAGAAGATGAGCTCCTAAGGTTAGAAGATACTCAAAATACAACTGGAGAAGAATTATCTCTTCAAATAGAGTTGGCATTAATGATGTGGATGAAGTAAAGCCTTGGGGACCTTCATTTGCTGATGGGGCACAACTCAAAATGCAAACATCATTAATAATTGGGAAATGAAATGTACAGAGTACAAATCTAAGAAAATTGGAAGTCATCAAAAATGAAATTGGAATGCATTAAGATTAATATCCTAAGCAGAGTGAAATGGACTGGTATTGGTCATTTGAATCAGACAAACATTTGATTTACTATTCTAGAAACAACAAAGGAGGAATGACTTCCCAGTCATTGTCAAAAAGAGCATTTCAAGATCTATCTTGAAGTACAATGCTGTCCGTAATAGGGTAATATCCATACGCCTACAAGGAAGACCAAGGAGCTCTGGTAACGTTGTGGTTACGAATCGGGCTGCGAACCTTAAGGTCAGCGGTTTGAAACTACCAGCCGCTCCGTGGGAGAAAGATGAGGCTTTCTACTCCCGTAAAGATTTACACCCTCGGAAACCCTGTACAGGGTCGCTATGGGTCGGACCTGACTCGATGGCACTTAACAACAACACAACAACAACAAGGAAGACCAGTTAGTACCATTATTATTCAAATTTATGCACCAACTACTAAAGCCAGTGATAATGAAATTGAAGAATTTTACCAACTCCTTCAATCTGAAATTGATAAAGCATATAATCAAGACGCATTGATGATTACTGATGACAAGAATGTAAAATCTGGAAAGAAAAACCAAGAATCGGTAGTTGGAAAATATGGCCTTGGTGATATAACCAGTGCTAGAGATTATATGATTAAATTTACCATATAAATGACTTGTTAATTGCACATATCTTTTTCAACAACATAAACCATAACTTTATATGTGGAGCTCACCAGATGGGATATGAAGAAGCTCAGTATCATCAGCTAAAATAAGGCAGGGGAGGACTGTGGAACAGACCATCAATTGTTTACATGCAAGTTCAAGTTGAAGCTGAAGAAAATTAAAACAAACCCACAAGAGCCAAAATATGACCTTGGATATATCCTATCTGAATTTAGAGATCATCTCACGAACAGATTTGATGCTTTATGTACTAATGATCTAAGACCAGGGGAGTTGTGGGAGGACATCAAGGACATCAACAGTAAGAGAGCAAAAGCTCGTTAAAGATAGGAAAGAAAGAAAAGACCAAAATAAATGTCAGAAGAGACTCTAAAACAGCCTCTTGAACATGGAGAAGCTAAAGTGGCCTTAAGAAATATGAAAGTAAAAGTGTTGAACAAAAAATTTCAAAGGACAGCTTGAGAAGACAAAGTTAAATCATATAATGAAATGTGCAAAGACCTGGAGTTAAAAACCAAAAGGGAAGACCACACTCAGCATTTCTCAAGCTGAGAGAACTGAAGAAAAAAATTCAAACCTCAACATGCAATATTGAAGAATTCTATGGGGAAAGTATTGAATCATGTAGGAAGCATCCAAAGAAAATGGAAGGAACATGCAGAATCATTGTACAAAAAAAAAAACAAAACTGGTGAATGTTCATTCATTTCAAGAGGTACCATATGATCAAGAACCAATGATACTGAAGGAAGAAGGCCAAGCTGCATTAAAGAAAGGCATTGGCAAAAAACAAGGTTCCAGGAATTGATGGAATACCAATTGAAATATTTCAACAAATTGATGCAACACTGCAGATACTCACTAGTCTATGCCAAGAAATTTGGAAGACAGCTACCTGGCCGACAGATTAGAAGAGATTCATATTTGTGCCCCTTCCAAAAAGAGATAACCCAACTGTGATAGTTACGGTTTTGTGTTAACTTGACTGGCCAGGATTCCCAGTGGTTTGACAGTTGACATGTGGTTATCCTCATGATGAAACCTAATACAGGCATAGTTCATTCTATTATGATTGGCTATGAGCAGGCATAGTTAACACTATGGTGATTGGCTATGAGCAGCCAATGAATTGAAAGGATGTTTCCTTTGGAGTGTGTCCTGCTCCCAATATAATGGACAAGCAGGTAAAGCTTGCTCTGTTTTCCACTGGGGAATTGGAACTTACATCTGCCTGTCTGCCTGCTCGGCCCACCTGCCAATCTTAGCTCAGCTGACCCAGACTTGGGACTCTACAATTGTGAGCCATTTTCTTGATATAAACATCTCTTTATATATAAGTAGTTCCACTGGTTTTCTTTTCGAGAGACCCCAGTCTGAGACACTAACCAAATGTGGAAATCTTTGAACAATATCACTAATATTATGTCCAATAAAAGTTTGTTGAAGATATTTCAGATATGGTTGCAGCAGTACATTGACAGGGAGCTGCCAGAAATTCAAGCTGGAGTCAGAAGATGATGTGGAATGAGGGAGGATATCATTACAAAGGTCAGATGGGTCTTGGCTGAAAGAAGAGAATACTAGAAATACCACACATAGAGTTTCCAAGGAGTGGCTGATGAGTGTGAACCACCCACCTTGTGGTTCAAACTGACCTTGCCATCCAGTGCTTTATCCCACGGCACCACACCAGAAATAAGTTTACTTATGCTTTATTGATTATGCAAAGGCATTCAATTGTGTGGATCATAACAAACTATGGATAACATTGAGAAGAATGGGTATTCTAGAACACTTAATTGTGTTCATGGAATCCTGGTGTGGCACTGTGGGCTAATGTGCTGGATTGCAAGGTCGGTTTGAACCACAGGGTCAGTGGTTCTAGCTCACCAGCCACTCCTCAGAAACCCTATTCAGGGTGGCTATGAGTAGGAACTGACTTGACTGCTTTAACATCAACAAATTATATTCATGAGGAATCTATACATAAACCTAGAGTCAGTCATTAGAGCAGAACAAGGGGATGCAAAATGGTTTAAAATCAGGAAAGGTGTGCACCAGGTTGTATACTTTCATCATACTTATTCAATCTGTACGTTGAGCAAATAATCCGAGGAACTGGATTATATAACGAAGAACATGGCATCAGGATTGGAGGAAGACTCATTAACAACAAGTTGTGGGAACAACAGATAACGCAACCTTATTTGCCAAAAGTGAAAAGGATCAAAATACTTTTGAAGATTAAAGACTACTTCCTTCAGCATAGACTGCACCTCAATGTAAAGAAAATGAGAATCTTCAAAATTAACCAATAAGTAACAAGATGATAAATAGAGAAATGATTGAAACTGTCAAAAGACTTCATTTTGCCTGACTCCACAGCCAATGCTTGTGGAAGCAGCCATCAAGAAAACAAATAACATATTGCATTAGGCAAATCTGCTGTACAAGACCTCTTTAAAGTGTTAGAGTTTATCTGTCAGTTTGAGAACTAAAGGTGTGCCTGACCCAAGCCAGGATATATTCAATCACCTCGCATGCTCGAATCCACCAACTGCTCCACAAGAGAAAGGTGAGGCTTTCTGCTCCCATAGAGATTTACAGCCTAGGGAGCTATGAGTTGGAACCCACTGGACAGCACAGAGCAGCAGCATATGCATGCAAAAGCTGGACAATGAATAAGCAAGAATGTAGAAAAATTGGTGAATTTGAATATTGGGGAAGAATATTGAAAGTACCATCGACTACAATAAGAACAAAAAATCTATTTTGGAAGAAATACAGCCAGAATGCTCCTTAGAATTAAGGATGAAAATCCTTCATCTTTCGCACTTTGGATATAAAGGGACCAGTCCCTACAGAAAGGCGTCATGCTTGGAAAAGGTGGAGGTCAGCAAAAAAGAGGAAGACCCTCCCAAAGAGATGGATTGACACAGTTACAACAGCAATACGTTCAAATCTAACTACAATTGTGCAGATGGCACACGATCATGCAGTATTGCATTATGTGTAGGGTCACCGTGAGTTGCCATGGACTCGAAGGCACCTAACAACAGCAACCTCAGAGAACTCCTCCTTTTAGAAGGCAGAGATTTTTTTAACAACGTTGGACACTGACATATCATTCCAACAGAAAGTGGAGAGGCTCTGGTGAAGAACATGGGACAATTAGAAGGGAGACTTGGGAGTTGGCATTAAAAAGCAATGACTGGGCACCTACTTTTCCAGACTCTCTGATTCACATTCTTACCTTCCTTAAATCTTCTCAATAACACTGTTCCCATTTTCATTTTATACAGGAGGAAACTGAGCTCAGAGAGCTCCAGTAAATTGCCAGAATCACCACATAGCTCATAAAAGCCCAGGAGTAGAACCTGGGTCTGTCTGATTGTGAACTCCCTGGTCCCTGCATGTTCTGCTTCCACACTGTATCAATCCTGACCTTGTTCTAATTCTCAGTCTCACCTGTCTGTAATGATGCTGTCTCCTCATCTGAAAAGACCTTCCCAGTCTACAAGAGGGCCTTAGACTCTCTCTGACTACTGTAAGAATTTGGCAAAGAATAGTGGACCCCAGAGACCTGGAGTCCTAGAAGAGAACAATGACTCTGACTACTCCCACGGGAAACTGGAAGAAGCGATACTAAGACCCCTCACAGTGCCAGAGGAGCTATACCACTCATTCAGGGACATTGCTTTGGGATCTCTTTCTTCAGAATATGAACATGCAATTTCACATGTTGGTTCATAAAGAAACAAAGCCCCTCTATAACAAAATTAGCCATGTTAAACAAACAAGTCACTCTTCATAAACAGAGCAAATCTGGTCCTCAAAACAAAATAGCAACACAGCCCTTCCTAGCCACACTGTTGAAAATAACTCTAAAAATAATGTCACAAGCAGCTTCTATTTGCCCCTTCCCAGGGGAAGGTAAACAAACAAAATCAAAGGCAGCTACTACTCCAGCCTCCTCTTCCTGTATTTGTCTCTTCTCTCAGGGACAACCTACTTCCCCACCCCCAGCTCTGCTCTTCCTGCTTTCCAAAGTTCTTCCATTAATGCTATCAGATTAGGCACAGAGGAAACATCAGTTATTGACTTTTTTAAAACAACTGTTTACACTTTAGTATAAATTACTTTCTTGTGTGATACTGCCCATTTTACAACATTTTCATCATTGGATCAATACTCTCCAATAACCAAATTAATAGATTGGGACTTGGTAAAGGGTAGAAGAGGATGTACTAAACATCTTAACTAGTCCCTGATGATTCTATACTTGAAGAGACCATACATCCTAAGAACGGAGCTCACACTGTGGGTTTGGGCCACTAGAGGGCAATTGTGCCCCTTTCCGCAATAGGTCTGTCCCTGGACCTCTTTGACCTCTTTCTGTGCACAGATCTCTGAGAAACTCAGAAACACTTCCTTTCATCAGAGCAAGCGACTCTTTACCTACCTCTAACTTTACTACAAATAGTTGAAAATCACTCAGAGAAACATTAAAAGTGAAAAAAGAAAACCCTCATCATTCAAAAGTAAACCCGTGTAGCTCAGTAGGTGTTGGTGGTGGTACGCCATAGAGTCAGTTCTGACTGTACAGGGTTTCCGAGGCTGTAAATCTTTATGGAAGCAGATAGCCTCATCTTTCTCCCTTGGAACAGCTGGTAGTTTTGAACCACTGACCTTGAAGTTAGCAGCCTGATTTGTAACCACTACGCTACCAGAGCTCCTTAGCTCAGTAAAAACTCCTTCCAATTAAACATTGATTGAAACTAAGTGAATAGCTTTCACTCAGCTTTCAATCAAGTTCGTTCATGGTTTTTTTAAAAAGTTTTTATTGTGAATTGTGTAATAGTTTACATGGGAGAACATTAGCTTTACATTCATCCTATCATATATCGTTTCATTGCAATGATTGCAATCCTCTCCATGCATCATCACCCAAAGGGTACACCCCGCAAGCCTGCTTCCCCTGCCCCGCAGCCATCAACACACAGCCCCTCTTCCTCCCTGGGTCTAGAGTTCCCCAGCCGCTCCATCTCTCCATGTTATCGTCTCTGCTTCCATCTCTGGCTTCGCTGCTTCTCTGGGTAGGGTCTCGCACTCTGCTTTTCTCCCTTGATGGTCCCAGGGACCTCCACTCCTGGACTGCAAAGTCAACCACTCCTGTCCTTTTGCTACAAAACATCTACCTTTACATTTCCAACCCTCACAGTCAGTCCTGATAGCAATTGTTTGCTATTGTACCACAAGAGCCTTATCCCCCATCTGCTTTTATCAGCCCCATCCAGACAGGTTGGATCCCACCCAATGGAGATTCTACCATTCCCTGTGCCCTCTGGATCTACACATTGGCTTTTCCTAGCAGAATCTGAAGAGGACCAACAATCCCCAGGGTGAATGAAGTCTGGCCTATGAAGTATCCAGTCAGAAATTTTTCCTGGACTAATGTGAGTAATGCTGTTGTTAAGTATAAATAAATAAACATATACTGTATTTTGTGGTAATAGTTTTAAAACATTTTTATATTTATACCATTTGCGAATTTTGTGGCAAGAAATATTTGTATTTATATGTTTGCATATACATATTTATTAAACTGTTACCACAAAAAATTAACTATATCCCCTTTACCTGAATACAACTATTTTCATCTATCATTCCTATGTGCCACAAAATAACAAATAAACACAGCTAAACATGACTCATCTTTTCCCAGGCCACACCTGTCTGAAATAAAAGTCACAGTAATGGTAAAAGTGGCATTTCTTTTACTCTGCTGTCACCTTCAATTCTGGGCACTCTGGCCACTCTCTAATTCCTCCCAACTATTTTCTGGGATGGGATGGTGTCGTGTGTTTTCCAAAGCCTGGTCTTTTTCATTTAGTGATATTTAATATCTTCCCACTCCCATCCTCTCATTCTAGTAGCTTTGTTCTTACCCCCTGTTATGTCCCTACACCCAAATGTTTCCTCCAACATCTCTGGCCTTTTGGTAAAGTGAAATTCTAAGCCCATTATAGACTTTAAGGATCACCTCAGAGGTCCTTCCTCTTATTCCTACATAGGGACTACAATGTCTTATGAGTTTCTGGTGTTCAAACATGAGCCCTAGGAACAAGGCCTAAGGGTAAGTTAAGTGAATAACCAAGTGTTGCGCCTTGAATCATACAGTGACACACACCACTGAGCACACCTAAGGTCATGTGCGACTGACTGGGCTGAAAGAGAAGCCATAACACAGAAGACAGGATAAGAACCCAGAGTTTAGCTTGACATATTTTTATCCATCCTTTAACTTTTAATCTGTTTGCCTTTGGGTGGAAGATGTGGCTCTTGTAGATAGCATATTGTAGGATCCTGTTTTCTTAACCATTCTGCTGTTCTGTCTCTTGACTGGTGCATGTAATTCATTGACATTCAGTATAATTATCGATAGGTATGAATTGACTACAGTCATTTTGCTGTGTGTTTTTTGCAGTGAAACACTTTTTAGGTAAAAGTAAAATTGGTAACCCCCTTCCAAAACTGGAACTGAAAGGGAATACACAAGTAGGCATGTAATCTTGCTGGTGACCACATTGTTCTACCGATAAGAAGTGGGGGTGGGGGGCAGACAGCAATAAAGCTGTGAGCTAAGTCCGACCACATTCAATAGACTCCTGTCAACCAGGATTGAGACCTGGTTGGCCAGCAGTATAGTGAGACCTAGGAAGTCCTGAGCCCATGGACAGGGACATAGCCCCAGAGGACTAGAACGGAAAGTGAAGCGTTCAGCTGATATGAAGTGAGGAGAGATGCACAAGAATACCCATACTTGCAGATAGTACCCATTTGACTTGGCTTCAATGACTGGATGATCAGAACTTGATTAGAGGAAGAAAGAAGAGGAAAAAAAGTGTAATCTACTACAATTTGATGAACTTGACCTATACTTATGGATGTAGTAGCTTAACAGAGGGTACAAATCCTTACAGCAAGGATCATTCCTACCCTCTCAGTACACAGGGTTGACAGGGATGTGCAACTTAGACAATAGCAACCCAAAATGGGGGAGGGAAGGTGGCAACAAAGGCACAAAGTGACTGACTTACAAGTTTTCAAGAGGGAGACAAGTTTCAAAGAGTGCAGGGGAAGGTAGAATCTACACTGAGTGCCACTCAGTTTCCAACCTGTCTGGATGGAGCTAATGAAAGGAGATGGGTATAAGATTCTTGTGGTTCAATAGCGAATAACTGTTATCAGGTCTGTTTGTAAGTATTGCAAATGTAAAGGTAGACATTTTGTAACAAAAGGAGGGGAGTGGTTGATCTTTCAGTCCAGGAGCGCAGGATCCTGGGGCCATCAAGGGAGAAGAGCAGAGTACGGAACCCTATCTAGAGAAGCAGCAACACCAGAGATGGAGACTGAAACAATGATGTAGAGAGATGGAGCCGCTGGGGACCCTGGACTCAAGGGTGGAGAGGTGCTGTGTGCTGGCAGCCAGGGAGCAGGCTTGCAGGATATATACCCTTTGGTTGTCTGAATGGTTATATATTCCTGAATGCTTTGGTGTAAATCAAAAAAAAACAAAAAACAGAAAACAGAGGGAATGGAAGCAAATGTTGAATGATGATGCATGGAGGGGATTATAATCATTGCAATGAAACAAAATACAATAGGATGAGTGTAAAGCTGATGTTCTCCCATGTAAACTATCACTCAATCCACAATAAAAAATAAATAAATAAAACTAGTGTGTGTAGGAAGCACTGGTGAATGCTTTTGAGGTGGAGATGAGAGTATGGATGTTGGCACACAGGCAGGAAAGCACGAGGCTATAGGTCCAGTACTGGACGGCTAATCATAACATCAGCAGTTCAAACTCAACAACTGCTCCTCAGAAACCCTGTACAGGGTCGCTATGAGTCGGAACTGACTTGACGGCACTTAACAACAAGAACAACAACATAGGTTATGTATGGAAATAGTTGGAGACACAGATGGAAATGTTGCTGCAACATTGAAGAGAAATCTGAGTGCGCGCCCATGAATATAGATTTTTCCTAAAGGCACTGAGACTGTTGAAAGATTTTTGAGAAAGTGAATAACATAATAAAAGTAGCCTTTTAGTAAAAAAAAAATAAATAAATTCTGGTGTTTATATTCAGAAAATAAAGGAAAGAAAATTCAAAGGAGATAGAGACAAATATTCTTATTTGTAACAAAGGCTTCAGAATTCTCTCACTCTATTTTTTGCCTAAAATGTGACCCATGTTTGCTTTCTTTTCTTAACTTTCTATTGCGAATTGGGTGGAAGTTTACAGAGTAGATCATCAGTTTTACATTCAACAATTCATACACATTTTGTCATCCCCCCCCCAATTGACTGCAATCCCCTCAATCAAACATCACTTATCCCCCTTCCTCCCTGTGTTACTTGTTTCCATTCCTTCTTTCCTAATCCTTCTGAACTTTGTCCTTGGGTAAATATTGCCTTTTTAATATCAAATAATTGATTATTCTAAGGAGTGGGTACCTCACTAGTGTTATTATTACCCTTAGACACTATTGCTTGGCTGAAAGTTGAGCTATGATGATGAGTTCAGTTCCAGACCTGAAGAGTGACCAAGGGCCACAGTTTTGGGGTTCCATCAGTCTCTGTCCAATCACTAAGCCTGGTCATTTTTATGATTTTGAGTTTTATTCCAAATTTTTCGCCCACTCAATCCAGGACCTTCTGCCATGATCCCTTTCAGAGCAGTTGGTAGTGGTAACCAGGCTTCATCTAGTTCTCCCGGTCTCTGGATCATGGAGACTGATGTTTACCTGGCCAATTAGTCCATTGGACTCATTCTTCCCATACATATTCAATTTTCATCACTCTTCTTTACTCTGGACAGGGAGAGACCAATAATTGCACCGTAGATGGCCACTCACAAGCTTTTCAGAATCCAGTTGCTGCTCATCAAAGTAGGAGGTAGAACAGTGTCTTTGTGAACTATGTTATGTCCATTGACCTTGGTGATGCCCCGAGACTGACTATGGTCCTGAGCCCTCAGGCCCAGTGACTCATTTTCTCAGTGTTTGGTTATGTATAAGAAGTTTTCATAACTTTGCCTCAAGTCTACTCCAGTTCATTCTTGGATAATTTGCAGCAAAGGTAAATAGCCATGAACAAATATCCTGTGTCAAACCTTCATATATTTGTGAGTGTACTCCCACACTCCCTTCCCAATCCATATCTCTGACTCTTGCTTTAATTATACTAAGACATCTATGATTGGATGGGAATGATTTGGTTTTTTGGTTTTATCTACCTAAACCCATTGCTCTCTAGTAGATTCCAACTCATTGTGACCCTAAATAGGGATTCCGAGACTGCAAATCTCCTTACAGGAGATACAGCTTCATCTTGCTCCTAAGAAGTGATTGCTGGGTTCAAATCACAAACCCTGTGGCTAGCAGTCCAATGCTTATCCTACAGTGCCACATTTTCAACTCATGGCAATCCCATATGTGCCTAAGTAGAACTGTACTCCCCAGGATTTTCAAAGCTATGATTTTTTAGAAGCAGATTGTCAGACCTTTCTTCTATGATACCTCTGGATGGGCTTGAACCCCTAACATTTCAATTAGTAGTTGAGCCTCCAGTGACTCGTGTGTTAATTCTAGGAAGTATATCATTGATAGCATATTAGTCTCAATAATTTAAGCAATTCTGTGTTTGATAGCAAGGAGCTTTGGTAGCGTAGTGATTACAAATCGGGCTGCTAACCTCAAGGTTGGCAGTTCAAAACTACCAGCTGTTCCGTGGGACAAAGATGAGGCTTTCTGCTCCCGCAAAGATTTACAGCCTTGGAAACCCTGTGCAGGGTCGCTATGGGTCGGAACCGACTCCACAGTACTTAGCAACAACAACAATGGAATCCTGGTGTGGTGCTGTGGGCTAATTCGTCAGACTGTAAAGTTGTTTGAACTGCAAGGTCCGTGGTTCAAGCTCACCAGCTGTTCCTTGGAAACCTTATACAGGGTCGCTATGGGTCGGAATCGATTCGACGACACTTAACAACAACAACAATGCTAGAAAACCTGAAAAAGGAAGAAGCAGAAACATTTTCAAACTATGTGCACCATATCAATAGAAGATCTTGTTTTCTATGTTTTATGTTTTAAACAGCATAATAAATATGACCATAAGTAATCTGTTAATGGGGTTTATCCATATTAATTAGCCCATATTACAATAATGACTTTTTAAAGTATATATTAAATCCAATTGATCTTGAGGGTAATTTTTTTCTCTGTTTTAAGAGGACGACATAAAATGTCCCAATTGGTACAGAAGAGGAGGAAAGATTGAAATCCAAAGTATTCACCTGTTAGTATTGTTAAGTGCAGTCAAGTCAGTTTCTACTCAGAGTAACCCTGTGCAGTTTTCACAGGCATATGAGATTATTGAAAATACCATGGCTTGGGTCAGGCACACCTTAGTCCTCAAGCTGACATCTTTGCTCTTCAACACTTTAAAAAGGTCTTGTGCAGCAGATTTGCCTAATGCAATACGTCATTTGATCTCTTGACTGCTGCTTCCGTGAGTGTTGATAGTTGATCCAAGAGGAATGAAGTCCTTGACAACTTCAATCTTTACTCCATTGATAAGAACATTGTTTATCGGTCCAGTGATGAGGATTTTTGTTTTCTTTACATTGAATGTAATCCTTACTGAAGGCTGTGGTCTTTGATCTTCATCAGTAAATGTTTTAAGTCCTCTTCACTTTTAAACCATTAAACCATTCAGTGTTCCCATGTTCTGTTCAAACAACTGCCTCTTGGTCCATGTACAGATTCCTCATGAGCACAATTAAGTGTTATATATATATGTATGTATTTAAGTTTTTAAGTTTTTATTGTGAATTAAATGATAGTTTACATGGGAGAATATCAATTTTACACCATCATTTCATTGCAGTGATTACAATCTCCTCCATACATCATCACTCAATAGTATTTGCTTCTATTCCCTCTGTTTTGGGGGTTTTTTTGGGGGGGGGTATACACAAAATCACTCAGGAATATATGATAATTTAAACAACCAAAGGGCACAATCTGTAAGCCTGCCTCCTGGCTGCCAACACTTACTCTTTCTCTTTCCCTAAGTCCAGAGTCCTCAGCTGCTCTCTCTCTCCATGTCCTCATCTCTGCCTCCATCTCTGGTGTTGCTGCTTCTCTGGATAGGGTGCCACATTCTGCTTGTGCTCTTCTCCTTTGATGGTCCTAGAGTCCTCTGTTTCTGGACTGTAAGATAAAGTAGTCCCCCCAAATATTTCTTAAATGTTGAAGAATGAAGTTACTGCTGCTGAATCCTGGTTTAGATACTGTCATGGATTGAACTGTGTTCACCCACAATATGTGTCAGCTTGACTGGACCATGATTCTCAGTGGTTTGGCAGTTATGTGATGATCCCCCATGATGTGATCTGATGTGATAAACCAGTAAGAGGATTAAGGATACACCATCCTTGGACTCCTGGTATGGCGCTGTGGGATCAGCACTGGACTTTGAACCATAAAGTCGACAGTTCAAACCCACCAACTGCTCCTCTGAAATATAGGGTCACTATGAGAGTCAGAGAAAAAGAGGAGGGTCAGGAAAAAAGAGGAAGACCCCCAACGAGATGGATTGGTCAGGTGGCAGCATCGATGGACTCAAGTGTGGCAACAGTAGTGAGGTTGGCCCAGGATTGAACATTGTTTCATTCTGCTGTGCATAAGGTCGCTATGAGTCGGTACCGACTCGATGGCACCTAACAACAACAACAAATGAGGTGGAACAGACTGATGGCACTTAACAACAACACCCTAAATCCCACCAAAAGGCTGATTTTATGTATGGAAGATTTCCAAGGGGGTGGCATGCAATACCTTTTATCTTACAAGAGATATAAGGAAAGAGACATAAGCAGAAAAAAGAAAGTAGAGCCAGGAGTGGAGTGTGTGCTTAGGACCTCGGATGCTTGCACTGTGAAGCTCCTAGAACCAGGGAACAATTGATGTCAAGACACATGGAGATCTCCAAGGAATACTAAAAAGAGACTGCTGAAAGCAGACAAGGATATTTTCACAGAGCCAACACTCTGAATTCCAACGTCTATCCTACTAAACGGTGAGAGGATCCATTTCTGTTTGTTAAAGCCATCCACTGATCAGCACTAGAGAACCAAGACAGACACTGAGTATTTTCATCTCCTACAACCTACTTTACTTTTTCAGGAGTCTGTCACCGTCCCTAATTGCATTTTCCTGCAGTTGAGGGAGTCACCTCTCCAACAGAGAAAAACATAATTAAAGAATTTTTCTTATCTTGTGGAACTGATCTCCTGAGCATCATTCATTGGTCTTCAGGGGCCCACTGACTCATAGGACAGGAAAGCCAAATGATATAGCCTTAACTATCTGCATATTTACATTGTGCAAGCAGTTCTAAGCATGCCTGACTGCCTGTGGCATCTAAAGAGACAGAGAAAATAGAAAAAGAGTGTACACACCTGATAGCACAGAGGGAATGAAATCAGCCTCGATTAGTGTGTCGTGCATAATAAAGGAAATATGAATTAATGCGTGAGAGACCCCAAGCTTCAGAAAATTCTTATCAAGAATACAACATATTTCTTTTTTAAAGTGTTTTCGTCCTTTACTAATTAAGGAAAATCTGCTTATCATGCCTAATCTGCTCTTTAAACCCAGGATCTATCTATTTGCATTTAAATTGTTTACCCCATTTGACCTCCTCACAGGTCCTGAGCCAAATGCCAAGGAGAGGTGTAATGCTCTCAGCTGGATTTAATGTAAACGTCAAGAAATCTTTCTTCTTGATTCTTTTCCTATGAGTCCCTGCTGGCCTGGCACTCTCAACTCTAAGCATGGATGCCCTCAATCTACATGTTTTGGGTCACATTGTTCCAAGGCAAGCCACCTAGACCCTCCAGCTGATGTGGCCTAGAAACAGACTTGCCATTTGTTGTGGGTCTTAGGCAAGTCTTGGTAACCCAAGTGTCCACTATGCTACTGCATACCCCAACCCACCATGTTGTCTTTCTGCACATACCCTCTCCTGTTTATCCAGAGTTCTCCCCTAAATTCTGGTACATTTGGCCAGAGTTCAGGCTCTGGATCCTATCAGCTCTTTCCCATTTCCCCTTGCACTTCCAAACTAAAATGGAATGGTGCTCTAAATGAACATTAAGTGCCAGAATTGTCTGGAAATAGTATGAATCTAACAGAGTGCCCTCCCTTAAATACGAATATGGAAGTAAGTCAAAGGTTTTAAATGATCATCCCTTTTATTTGGGCAGAGGGGATATGTGTGGCTAATATCAATCTGTGGGTAAGGCATGGCAGCAGACGATGACACTCAACCCAGCAGTTGCCATCTGTAAATGTGACTTGTCTGAAGTCATCTGTTCATTCTTGGGAGGTTTGGTGAGCGGGTCTCTACTCTTGTGAAAAGATGGTTAGGAGACTGTATTTAATATGGTCGGTGTTCAAAAGAGATCTCCAGTTCAAATAAGCTACCAGCATGCCATCAGGGAAAGTCGAGTCTATGGCTGATTCTATAGAAGAAAGGGAGAAAAGGGCAGTGATTTTCAAATTGTGGGTGTCAATGACCTAGTGATTTTAAATTAATACAGACTGTGTCTATAAGCATTTTAAAAAATAAATATAATAAAACAGCAGAACATATCAAAGTATATTATAATAAGAAGTATCATCTTATGAAACTTTTTCATTAGTTCATTGCAATGGCCAGGTAGAAGACACATACCATATTCATGATTATGGGGTTTACTGGGGAAATAACAGGTTACAATTCAGAATCTGGATCAACTTGCAAGTAACAGGAACAACTCAGGATACAGTTTTTCAACCAGGATAGCTTCTAGCCTCTCAGCAATTCACTGGCTGTAACCCCGGGCAGGCAGGCCTCACTATTGACTATGCCCACTGCTGGCCTTAACTCTCAGCCTGTGTCCTCAGGCATGTGTTACAGTATTTTAGCTTATCCCAGAGGCACCCTACTCTACCAGGAAGCCTCCTGCCCATAGACACACATGCTGTGGGTCAGTAAATGCACTGCAACTACCTGCCAGTCCCACATTGCTGCCTTCCTGTGCTGCTGCTGTCCTATGCCACTGCCATCTTGTGCCCTGCCACCTCCAATTTTGCAATTCTACAGTATTGCCACTCTCTGTCTACTAGGTCTAGGATGTTCTCTGCTCAGGATACAAAGGATACACTCCACTCTTGGCTCATCTTCTTGAAGGTAGTGAGGTTCCCATACCCTTCTGCCAACCTCTGGGATTGGCTCTTTTTAAGCTTAGTGGAATGGCAAGCTGACCAATCCTCTACATGAATTCCATGCACTAAATTTGTAATAGCAGAGTGTCCAATCCCCACAAGAGTTTTACATACTTTATTTGCATTGTTGTTGTTGTTAGGTGCCATCAAGTTTGCACAGACTCATAATGACCCTATGCACAACAGAAGGAAACACTGCATGGTCCTGTGCCAACCCCACAGTCGTTGCTATGTTTGAGATCATTGCGGCTGCCATTGTACCAGTCCATCTCATTGGGGCTCACTTCCTCTTTTTCTCCTACCCTCTACTTTACCAAACCTGATGTCCTTCTCCAGAGACTGGTCCCCAGTGATAATATGTCCAAAGTATGAGAGACGAAGTCTGGCCATCCTGGCTTCTAAGGAGCACTCTGGCTGTACTTCTTCCAACTCAAATTGGTTTGTTCTTTTGGCAGTCCACAGTACTTTTCATGCTGTCCTCCAACACCATAACTCAAATGCATCAACTCTACGGTCTTCCTTATTCACTCTCCAACTTTCACATGAGGTTATTTTGACCTGGGTTAGGCATAACTTAGTCCTCAAACTGACATCTTTGCTGTTGCACACTTTAAAGAAGTCTTGGGCAGCAGATTTGCCTAATTCAATATGTTGTTTGATTTCTTAATTGCTCCTCCATGAATGCTAATGGTTGATCCTAGAAAAATGAAGTCTTTAACAACTTCAATCTTTTCTCTATTTATATAGATGTTATTTATTGGTCCAGTGGTAAGAAGTTTTGTTTTCTTTACAGTGAGGTGCAACCCATACCAAAGGCTGTGGTCTTTGAGCTTCAACAGTAAGTATTTTAAGTTCTCTTCACTTTCAGCAAGCAAGGTTGTATCATCTGCATATGGCAGGTTGTTAACAAGTCTTCCTCCGATCCAGATGCCACGTTTTTCTTCATATAACCCAGCTTCTCAGATTATTTACCCAGCATACAGGTTGAATAAGTATGGTGAAAGAATACAACCCTGTCGCACACATTTCTTAATTTTAAACCATTCAGTGTTCCCATGTTCTGGTCAAACAACTGCCTCTTGGTCCAGGTACAGATTCCTCAAGAACATAATTAAGT
>NW_006408579.1:2187835-2211523 GCF_000296735.1 Chrysochloris asiatica
AGACAGCATAAAAGACAACTACACACATGGACCTCACCAGATGGAATACACAGACATCCAATTGACTACATCTGTGGAAAGAGACAATGGAAAAACTCCATATCATCAGTCAAAACAAAGCCAGGGGCAGACTATGGAACAGACCATCAATTACTCATATGCAAATTCAAACTGAAGCTGAAGAAAATGAAAACAATGCCACGAGAGCCAAAATATGACCTTGAATATATCCCACCTGAATTTAGAGATCATCTGAAGAACAGATTTGATACATTAAACAGACTCCTGCTACCAGTTGCTTAATCAGTGGGTTACAAATCCTGTCAATTATACCTCAAGTATGTTTCCTTTTCTTTCCCTTCCTTTCTTTCACTAGTTCAGTTCCTTGTTGTGTCTTTTGACTTGTTGTTGTCTGTTAAGTGTGTCACTTCAGTTATGACTCATAGCAACCCTATATAGTGTTTCTGAAGAGCGATTGTTGAATTTAAACTGCCGACCTTGAGGTTAGCAGTCCAGTACTAGTCCAGTACTTGCCACAGCAGGACTCCCTGAATTATTGCAAAGGCCTCATAAGTGTAAGTCTTGGACTTGACTTTCAAAATCCTCTTGTACAAGTCAAGACGAGAGATGAAAGCAAGCAGTGAAACCTGAGGGTGGAGGTGGGAAGAACAGTGGTTAGCTGACAATTATAGAAACACGAGGCAACAGGGTGAAGTAGATCTCAACAGAGTAAGAGTCATTTGGGATCATTCTGTAAAAGAGGTGATGGAACCTCTCTAGTTGGAGTGTGTCACAAAGTTGGAGTGTTCTATTCTGGTCTTATACACATTAAAAGAAATAGAGATAAAATGGAGTTTATTTGAGACAGTAATCAGAATGGATAGTGAGGAGTCCAAAATTAGGTCTTGTGAGGAATACCAACTTAGATATTTAGCTTGGATAAGAGATGTTTGGAGCAAGAAGTAAAACTTGGAAAGTAATAGTCCTTCATCACCTTGTTCTTGGAGAAAATGGTATATAGGTGGCAAAGAAATGAAAGGAAAAAGAATTACTCTGATCTCAAGGAGAATAGTGTTCAACTGAAGAGGTTAGAATAAACAGAAGCCCACTGAGGGGTTAAAACCACACCCACTGCCTTCCAGTCGATTCTGACTCATAACAACTCTATAGGGCAGAGAAAATTGCTCCATAGGGTTTCTAAGGTGGTGAATCTTGATGGAAGCCCATTTTCTTATCTTTCTCCCACAGATTAGCGGATGGGTTTGAAACCACTGACCTTTTGGTTAGCAACTTAATGTTTAATCCACTGCATCACCAGGGGCTCTTTCACTTGAGAGGAAAGGGTGGTAAAAGCACATCTTGCTGCTTTTATTGAGTTTGGACTACAAGAATTATATATCAAGGGACTGCCTAATATTTATCATTAACATATATGTTATGGATAAGTAATATTTATTTAAGGATTTCTTATATAAGGTATTATAGCTGTTTTCATACATGTAAAGGACTATGTTTTGGCAATCACCTAAGAAATTTATTACAGTCAGAGATATCCAGCTATGTAATGCATTTATTTCTGCAAATGTTTATAACATTCCTAGTCTGTCCAAGGCACTGTCTGGGCACAGGGGATCCATGGCAGACAAGGCGGCCCAAACCTCATGGAAATGGCATTCTAGTTTGAGAGACAGACAGTAGGCAAGCAAACAAATAAATGGGTAACATAATTTCATAAAATAATGAAATCAGTTGCTTTTGGAAATAATAATTTATCTATTATAAGGAGTAGGAGCTCTGGTAGTGTTGTAGGATATGAGTTGAGCTGCTGACCGAAAGATGAGGTTTTCTGTTCCCATAAAGAGTTACATCCTCAGAAACCCTATTCAGGGTCACTATGAGTCGGCACTGACTTCACATCACATAACCATCAACACCATCACTGTAAAGAGTATTGGCGCCTAACCTGTATAAGCCCTGCCTGGAATGTCTTTCCTCCACTTTACTGCCTCTCAAAATCCTACTTGTTCAAGGCTAACCTCAGAAATGAACTTTTAAAATCAAGCCTCTTGTATACAACTGAAATATGTTGTTCTCTGGGCTCAGACTGCACTAACCTTGAACTATAGTAAAGTATTTACTTCGTTTATTTGTTTTGTTGTTGTTGTGTGCCATCGAGTCAATTCTGACCCATAGCGACCCTGTATAGGGTTTCCAAGGAGCAGCTGGTGGGCTTGAGCCTCCAACCTTGTGGTTCAAACCAACCCCGCAGACCAGCGCATTAACCCACAATTTTAGAGTTCACTATTTCTCACTCTGCTTTCCTATTAGCTTCTGGTTTTCTTGAAACACAGTCCATATCATCCTTTAAAAGTTTTTCATTTATAATTCATAGTACAAAAAGCTTCCACCATAGTACAATCCTCCACAATACAAAGCTTAGATGATATTTAACAGATCAATTATTTTGAGACAAAGCAATACATTTATTCATTATTATCTGGAGTGAATGAGTCATATAATTGCTTAAAATGACATAAGGAGGAACCTACTGGTTTAATTAAGAACTTTCTATACCTGTCTCTGCTATGCCCTTTTCTACTTAATAGCTTTGTGACCTGGACAATTTACTTCATAAATACAATGATGATAATAATAGCAACTACTTCATAAGATTGTTATAATGATTAACTGAAATAATTCATGTTGAGTGTCAAGTACCTGCTTCATAATTAGTACTCACTAATTATTAGCGATTATTCTCATTAGGCAATCTTGCCCTCCAAAGGCTTTATGGTTTAAAGATAAGGGAGTCCTTGAAAAACCACAATGAGAATTTTGTAACAGAAATTACAAAAGAAGGTACATAATTGATTTTATATTAGGTAATATTTCCACTATATCATCAGGCAAAGATGATTTCACATATAAAATTAAGAAGGAAGTCTCTGTTTGTACTGAATTTGAAAACACTATAATAGACTAAATATAGGTAGGAACAAGAGAACTTGGAGAGGATGGGAATGAGATACAACCTCTTTACATAGAACTGTGACTCAGAGAAGTTTAGAGACTTTCTCAAACCCACACAGCAAGAGAAGACTAAACTTAGCCTTCCCGGTCCTCCTGGATCCTTAGCCACTGCTCTTTTGACAGCACTTTGCACAGCACGAATCGGTACAGTTTAGAGGTACCACTATTTAAAGTTCTGTATGTCCAACAAACGCAGAAATCATCAATGTCGTTAATATCACATGCAAGTAAAATTTTGCTGAAGATAATTCAAAAACAGCTGTAACAGTATATTGACAGGGAATTGCCAGAAGTTCAAGTCAGATGAGGATTAGGATGTGGAACCATGGATGGGCATCATTGCTAACATCAGATGTATCTTAACTGAAAGCAGAGAGTACCAAGATGCTTTACTGACTATATTCTTTATTGACTGTGCAAAGACTTTCAACTGTGTGGCTCATGACAAGCCATAGATAACAATGAAAAGTTTGAGTATTCCAAAACACTTCATTGTGCTCATGAGTAACATGTATGTAGACCAAGTGGCAGTCATTCAAACAAAACAAGAACATACTGAATGGTTTTGATCAAGAAAGGTCTGCACCAGTGTTGTATTCTTTCACTGTACTTATTTAATCTGTATGCAAAACAAATAATCTGAGAAAATAGATTATATGAAAAAGAACATGGCAGCAAGATTGAAGGAAGACTTATTAATAGCCTTCAATATAATGATGATACAACCTTGCTTACTGAAAGCGAAGAGGACTTAAAATACTGGTGAAAATAAAAGACCACAGTCTTCAGTATGGGCTGCACCTCAATGTAAAGAAAATAAATCCTCATCACTGAACCAATAAATAACAACATGATGAATGGAGAAAAGACTGAAATTGTCAAGACTTCATTTTGCTCAGATCCTCTATCAATACTCATGGAAGCAATGGTCAACAAATCAAACGATGTATTACATTAGGCAAATCTGCTGCACAAGACCTCTTTAAAGTGTTCAGGAGCTTCTATTTTGTGGGGTAGAGAGCAAAGTCTGTTCCTTTGGGCTGTTTTGGGCTTTGTTGTGAGTAGGTCCTATTGCAATAGGAATATATGTATATATATATGAGGACTCCTGGTGTGGTGCTATGGGTTAATGCGCCAGACTGCAAAGTCAGTTTGAACTGCAAAGTTGGCAATTCAAGCTCACCAACTGCTACTTGGAAACCCTACACAGGGTCTCTATAGGTCAGAAACAACTCGACATATATATATGTGTGTGTGTGTGTGTGTGTGCTGTTGTTGTTGTTAAGTGCCATTGAGTCAGTACCAACTCACAACAACCTTATGCAACAGAATGAAATACTGCCTGGTCTTGTGCCAATCTCACAATTATTGCTACGCTTGAGGCCACTGTTGGTATCACTGTGTCAATCCATCTCATTGAGGGTCTTCCTCTTATTTGCGGACCTCTACTTTACCAAGTATGTTACCCTTCTCCAGGGACTGGTCCCTCCTGATAATATGTCCAAAGTATGAGAGATGGAAGTCTGGCCATCATGGCGTCTAAGAAGCACTCTGGCTGTGCTTCTTCTAATAAAGATTTGTTTGTTGTTTTGGTCCTTTCAATATTTTCATCCAACACCGTAACTCAAATGTATCAGTTCTTTTAAAGTCTTCCTTATTCATTGTCCAACTTTCACATGCCTATGAGGTTATTGAAAATGCCATGGCTTGGGTCAGGTGTGCCTTAGTCCTTAAACTGCTATCTTTGCTCTTGAACACTTTAAAGAGGTCTTCTGTAACAGATTTGTCTAAAGCAATATGTCATTTGATTTCTTGACTGCTAATTCCATTAGTGTTGATGGTTGATCCAAGCAAAATGAAGTCATTGACAACTTCAATTTTTTCTCCATTTATCTTGATGTTATTTGTTGGTCCAGTGGTGAGGATATGTATACATACACACACACACACACACACACACGGAGTCCTGGTGCGTAGGATAAGCATTGGACCTCAAACTGCAAGGTTGGCAGTTCAAACTTAACAGCTGCTCCTCAGAAACAGCAATATAGTAATAAAGTTCGAAAAGAAATAAATTTTAACCTAAAGTCTTCTTAGACTAATGCACTTATTTGTAGGCATATTGAAACATCACTAACTTAGACTCCATTTATTTGGAATTAATACTATATAAATAGGGTCATAAAAAAAAGACAAGAGAGATAAGAAAAGACCAAACTGGATGTCAGAAGAAACTCTGAAACTAGCTCTTGAAAGTAGGGAATCTAAAGCCACTGGAAAAAATGATGAAGTGAAAGAGCTGAATAGAAAATTGCTTAGGACATCTTGAGAAGACTAGAAAGCCAAAAGGAAAGAACACCCTCAGTATTTATCAAACTGAAAGGACTGATGAAAAAATTCAAGCCTCAGGTTGCAATATTGAATTTTACGGGCAAGATATTGAATGACTCAGAGAACGTAGAAAGAAGAAAAGAAGGAAAGGAAGAAAGACAGACAGAAAGAAAGACACAGAATCACTGTATCAAAAAGAACTGTGTGGTGTTTAATCATTTCAAGAGGTACTGTATGATCAAGAATCGATAATGTTGAGGGGAGAGGTCCTGATACTGTAATGCAACAAGAACAACAACAAATAAAGGCTGTAATCTAGGTATGTTGTTGTGAGGTGCCATCGAGTCAGTTCTGATGAATAGCGACCTTACGTATGACAGAACAAAACGTTACCCAGTCTTCAACCATCCTCACAATAGTTGTTATGTTTGAGCCCATTCATGTTCTTACTGTGTCAAACCATCTAGTTGAGGTCTGTCTCTGTTTTTGTTGACCCTCCACTTTACCAAGCATAATGTCCTTCTCCTGGGACTGGTTCCTCCAGACAACATGTCCAAAGTATGAGAGACAGTCTTCCCATCCTGTCTTCTAAGGAACATTCTGGTTGTACTTCTTCCAACACAGATTTGTTTGTTCTTCTCCCAGTCTCTGTGATACTTTCAATATTCTTCTCCAACACCACATAATTCAAATGCATAAATTTTTCTATGGGCTTTCTTATTAATTGTCCTACTTGCACATGCATATGAGGGAATTGAAAATGTCATGGCTTAGCTCAGGCGCGCCTTAGTCCTCAAACAGACGTCTTTGTTCTTCAACACGTTAACGAGGTCTTTTGCAAAGGATTTGCCCAGAGCAATGTCATTTGATTTCTTGACTGCTGATTCCATAAGCATTGATTGTAAATTCAAGCAAACTGAAGTCTTTGACTTTTTTTCTCCAATTTTCTCCAATATTTCTTCAATATTATCATAATATTATTTATTGGTCTAGTTATTAGAATTTTTGTTTTCTTTACATTGAGATGCAATCCATACGGAATGCTGGAGCCTTTAATCTTCATAAGTATTTCAAGTCCTCTTTGCTTCCAGATATTAAGATTGCATCATCTGCATATCACAGGTTGTTAATGAGTTTTCCTCCAGTCCTGATGCCACATTCTTCTCCTTCATATAATCCAGTTTCTCAGATTACTTGCTCATTGCACACATTGGAGCCCTGGTGTGACACTGTAGGATAAGTACTGGACTGCTAACTACAAAGTACCATCTGTTCTTGATCATATACTAACTATTTTTGGTGCAGTGACTCTATGTATGCCTTTCATCTTCTTTTGATGCTTCCTGCATCATTCAATATTTTTCCCATAGAATCCTTCAATATTGCAACCAAGGATTGAATTTTTTTCTTCAGTTCTTTCAACTTGAGAAAGGCTGAGCATGTTCTTCCCTTTTGGTTTTCTAACTCCATGTTTTTGCACATTTTGTTATAACACTTGACTTTGTCTTCTCAACTACCCTTTGAAGTTTTCTGTTCAACTCTTTTACTTGCTTATTTCTTCCAGTTGCTTTAGCTTCTCTATGCTCAAGATCAAGTTTTGGAGTCTGTTTTAACATCCACTTGGCTTTTTCTTTCTTTCCTATCTTTTTAATGACCTTTTGCTTTCTTCCTGTATGATGTCTTTTTTTTTTTTTTTAATGTTTTATTTGGAATTATGTGATCGTTTACATGGGAGAACATTAGCTTTACATTTATCCTATTGTATATTGTTTCATTGCCATGGTTACAATCCCCATCAACCAGCCAAAGGGTATACCCTGCAAGCTTGCCCCCAGTCGTCAGCACACAGCCCCTCTTCCTCTCTGGGTCTAGAGTCCCCAGCTGCTCCATCTCTCCATGTTATCGTCTCTGCTTCCATCTCTGGAGTCACTGCTTCTCTGGATAAGGTCCCACACTCCGCTTTAATCCCTTGATAGTTCCAGGGACCTCGGCTGCTGGACTGCATAGTCAATCGCTCCCCTCCTTTTGCTACAAAACATCCACCTTTACATTTCCAACCCTCGCAGTCAGTCCTGATAACAATTACTCACCATTGTACCACAAGGGATGTAGCCCCATCTCCTTTCATCAGCTCCACCCAGACAGACTGGATACTACTCAGTGGAGATTCTACCTACCTCTGCATCCTCTGGATCTAAGCTCCCTCTTAAAAGCTTGTAAGCCAGTCACTTCTTGCCTTTGTAGCTTCCTCATTTTGGGTAGCCAATGCCCAAGTTGCCCATCCCTGTCTACTCTGTGTATGGAGGGAGTGCGAATGATCCTCGCTGTAAAGATTTGTTCCCTCTTTTGAGCTACTGCATCCATAGGTGTAGGTCAAGCTCATCAAATTGTATCAGATTACTGTTTTTTCATTTTTTCCTCTTCTTTCTTCTCCTAGTTGAGCTCTGATCATCCAGTCATTTAAGCCAGGTCAAGTGGGTATTATCTGCAAGTGTGGGTTTTCTTATGCATATGCCCTCTCTTCTTATCAGCTGGATGCTTCATTCTCCATGCTAGTCCTCTGTGGCTGTATCACTGACTCTGGGCTCAAGAGTACCCAGGTCTTGCCACACTGCTGGCCAAGGTCTTCACCCAGGTTCACAGGAGTCTGGAACATTATAGGGCTTAGCTCGCAGCTTCATGGCCTGTATGATATTCTTGATGTCATCCCATAACTCTTCTGGTCTTCATTCATTAGTGTCTAGCACATCAAATCTGTTCTTGAGATTTTCTCTAAATTCAGATGAGATATACTTAAAGTTTGGCACTGTAGATAAGCACTGGACCGCTAACTGCAAGAACAGCAGTTCAAACCTACTCTTCCCCTAAGTGGCCTGAGGCAATCTGACAAAATGGTTCACTACTCAGTTGACCCAAAAAACCCTACAAAATCATGCAAATCAAGAGGCTCAAATCTCTAGGTCCATTTTAAGGACACCCGTGAAACTGCCCAGGCCATCAAGTATATATTTATCTGAAAACCCACCAAGTATCTGAAAGATACCACTTGGCAGAAGCAATGTGCACCAGTCCGACATTACAGTGGTGGTGTTGGTAGGTGTGACCAGGTCAAACAGTGGGGTTAGGCACAGGGTCAGTTGCCCAAAAAAGAGTGCTGAATTTTTGCTGCACATGCTTAAAAACTCAGGGAGCAATGTTGAACAAAGGGTTTAGTTGTGGTCATTGTACACATCCAGGTCAACAAAGCCTCCAAGATGAGCTGCTGAACTTACAGAGCTCATGGTCGGATCAACCCTTACATGAGCTCCCCCTACCACATTGAGATGGTCCTCACTGCAAAGGAACAAATTGTTCCTAAACCAGAAGAGGAGGTTGTGCAGAAGAAACATATCCCAAAAGAATCTGAAGAAAACAAAACTTATGACTCAGGCATAAATTAAGCCTAAAACAAAATGCAAATAAAAGTAAAACAAACAAAAAACCCTATACAGGGTCGCTATGAGTCAGAACTGACTCGACTATACACCACAACAATGTCATATTTTGGCTTTCTGACTTGTTTTAATTTTCTTCAGTTTCAACCTGAAACTGAAGAAATTTGCATATGAGCAAGCCGTTGGTCTCTTCTGTAGTCAGTCCCTTGCCTTGTTTTGACTTTTCCCACAGATATAGGCAAATTGATTCCTGTGTATTCCTCTGGTAAGGTCCACATGCATAACTGCTGTTTATGTTGTTGCAAAAAGGTATTTGCAATGAAGAAGTCTTTAGTCTTGCAAAATTCTATCATGCAATCTGCAGCATCATTTCTGTCAGCAAGGCCATATTTTCCTACTACTAATCCTTCCTCTTTGTTTCCAACTTTTGCATTCCAATCACTAGTAATTATCAATACATCTTGATTGCATGTTTGATCAATTTCAGACTGTAGATGTTGGGAGAATTCTTCAATTAAATTATAATTGCCTTTAGTGTTTGGTGTGTAAATTTGAATACTAATCCACCATTCATCTGACAGTTTGTTGTACTATGGTGGCTTGTGTGTTGCTGTGATTCTGGAGACTATGCCATGGGTATTTTAAATACCAGCAGATTCACCCATGGTGGACAGCTTTCAGATGAGCTTCCAGACGAAGACATAATAGGAAGAAGGAGAGATGGACTACTTCTGAATATTTAGTCACTGAACAGCTTATAAATAGCAGTGGAACACTGTCAGCACCAGATTATTGATATTGAAACATGATGAGGAACACCAGAATATTGTCAGATATAGTGCCAGAAGATGAGCCCCTCAGGTTGGAGGCACTCAAAATTCGACTGGGGAAGAACTGCCTCCTCAAAGTAAAGTTGACCGTGATGATGTGAATGGAGAAAAGCCCTTGGGACCTTCATTTGCTGATGGGACACAACTCAGAATGAAGAGAAACAGCTGTAAACATCCATTCATAATCGGAACATGAAATATACAAAATATGAATCTAGGAAAATTGGAAATTGTCAAAAGTGAAATGGAACACATGAACATCAATATCCTAGGAGTTAGTGAATTGAAATAAACTGGTATTGGCCATTTTGTGTTTGACAATCACATAGTTTACTAAGACAGGAATGATAAACTGAAGAGGAATTACATTGCATTCATCATCAAAAAGAATATATCAAGATCAATCAAGAAATACAATGCTGTCTGTGATAGGATACTATCCATACACTTACAAGGAAGACCAGTTAATACCACTATTATTCAAATTTACACACTAACCGCTAAAACCAGTGATGATGAAATTGATTAATTCTTCCAACTACACACCAGAGAGTCCTGGTGTAGCGCTGTGGGTTAATGCACTGGACCTCAAAGTCAGTTTGAACTGCAAGGTCAGCAGTTCAAGCTCACCAGCTGCTCCTCAGAAACCCTATACAGGGTCACTATGAGTCGGAAACAACACGAAGGCACTTACCAACAACAACAACAACAACCAATTCCTTCAGTCTGAAATTGATCAAACATGCAATCAAGATGTATTGATGATTACTGGTGATTGGAATGCAAAGATTGGAAACAAAAAGGAAGGATCAGTAGTTGGAAAATATGGCCTTGCTGCCATAGAAATGGTGCTGGGGGTCCCAAAATAGAATTTTGCAAGACCAATGACGTCTTCATTGCGAATACCTTTTATAAATGACATAAAAGATGACTATACAGATGGACTTCACCAGATGGAATACACAGAAATCAAATTGACTGTGGAAAGAGACAGTGAAAAAGTTCCATAGCATCAGCCCAAACAAGGCCAGGGGCAGACAATGAAACAAACCTTACTGCTCATATGCAAACTCAAGCTGAAGGTGCAGAAAATGAAAATAAGTCTACAAGAGACAAAATATGACCTTGAATATATTCCACATGAATTTAGAGATCATCTGAAGAACAGATTTGATGTATTAGACACTAAAGAGTCATGGGATAACATCAAGAACATCATACAGGAAGAAAGCAAAAGGTCATTAAGATGACAAGAAAAAAGGAAAAAAACAAAATTGATGTCAGAAGAGACTCTGAAACTTCCTTTCCAGCATAGAGATGCTAAAGCAAATGGAAGAAGTAAGGAGATACAAAAATTTCAAAGGTTAGCTCAAGAAGACAAAGTCAAATATTATAAGGAGATGTGCAAAGACCTGGAGTTAGAAAACCAAAAGAGAAGAACATGCTCAGCATTTCTCATGATGAAGGAACTGAAGGAAAAATTCAAACCTCTGCTTGCAGTATTGAAGGATTCTATGGGTAAAATATTGAATGATGCAAAACGCATCAAAAGATGGAAGGAATACACAGAGTCCCTGTAACAAAAAGAAATGATCGATGTTCATCCATTTCAAGAGGTATTATCAATAGCCAATGATACTGGAGGAAGAAGTCCAAGGTGCATTGAAGGCATTAACAAAGAACAAGGCACCAGGAATTGATGGAATGCAAATTGAAATCTTTCAACAAACTGATGCAGCACTGGAGGCACTCATTCATCTATGCCAAAAAATTTGGAAGATAACTACCTGGCCAACTGACTGGAAAGATCCATATTTGTGCCTCTTCCAAAGATAGGAGACCCAACAGAATGTGGAAATCATTGAACAATATCATTGATTAAAGTTATTGATTAATGTAAGTAAAGTTTTACTAAAAGTCATCTAAAAATGGCTGCAACAATACATTAACAAAGAACTTCCAGAGATTCAAGCTAGATTCAGAAGAGGACATGAGAGGGGGGATATCTTTGCAGACACCAAATGCATCTTGGCTGAAAGCAGAGTATACCAGAAAGATGTTTTCCCTGTGCTTTATTGACTATGCAAAGGCTTTCAATTGTGTGGATCATAACAGCTATGGACAGCACTGTGAAGTTTAAGTATTCTGGAACACTTAATTGTGCTCATGAGAAAACTGTACATAGACCAAGAGGCAGTTGTTTAAACAAAACAAGGGAACACTGAATGGTCTCAAATTAGGAAAGGTGTGTGCCAGGGTATTCTTTCACCATATTTATTCAATCTGCATGCTGAACAAATAAATCTAAGAAGCTGGATTATATGAAGTAAAACATGGCATCAAGATTGGATGAAGACTCGTTAATAACCTACGGTATGCAGATAATACAGCCTTGCATGCTGAAAGCCAAGAAGACTTAAGATACCTGCTGATGACCACAGCCTTCGATATGGGTTGTACCTCAATGTAAAGTAAACAAAAATCCTCACAACTGGACCAATAAACAACATCCATATTAATGGAGAAAAGATTGAAGTTGTCAATAACTTCATTTTGTTCAGATCAGTCATCAACACTCATGGAAGCAGCAGTCAAGAAATCAAACAATGTATTGCATTAGGCAAATCTGCTGCATAAGACCTCTTTAAAGTGTTGAAGAGCAAAGATGTCAGTTTGAGGACTAAGGTATGCCTGACCCAAGCCATGATATTTTCAATAACCTCATATGCATGTGAAAGTTGGACAGTGAATAAGGTAGACCATAGAAAAATTGATGCATTTGAGTTATGGTACTGCAGGAGAATAGTGAAAGTACCATGAAACAAACAAATCTGTGTTGGGAGAAGTACAGCCAGAGTACTCATTGAAAGCCAGGATGCCCAAACTTCATCTTTCATACTTCAGATATGTTGTCAGGAGAGGGAACTGTCACTGGAGAAGAATATCATGTTTGGTAAAGTGCATGGTGGGAGAAAAAGAAGAAGACCCCCAATAAGATGGATTGGCACAGTGGTAGAAGCAATGGGCTCAGCTGTAGCAACAATTGTGAGGTTAGCCAGGACCAGGCTGTGTTTCTTTCTGTTGTGCGTAGGGTCACTATGAGTTGGAACCGACTCAATAGCACCCAACAACAACAACTGGTCTTCCTAGTTCTTGTTTTTGTTTAGTACTGCTGGATGAGTTTGAAAAGCTGGTCTTCCTTGTAGGTGTATGGATATTTTCCTGTCACAGACAGTATTGTATTTCAAGATAGATCTTGAAATGCTCTTTTGATGATGAATACAACAACAATTCTCTTCAGTTTTCCGTTCCCAGCATGCTAAACCATTCCAAATGACCAATGCTTGTCTGTTTCTGCTCACTAATGCCTATTATATCCATCTTTATGTATTCCATTTCATATTTGGCAACTTCCAATTTCCCTAGATTCAAACTTTGTGTATTCCATGTTCTGATTATTAATGGATATTTGAAGTTGTTTCTTCCTATTTTTAGTTGTATCACATCAACAAATGAAGGTCTGAAAACTTTGCTCCATCCACATCATTAAGGTCAACTGTATTTTGAGGAGGTAGCTCTTCCCCAGTCATATTCTGAGTGCCTTTCAACCTGAGGGACTCAACTTCCAGCACTATGCCTGATAGTGTTCCACAGCTATTCTTAAGGTTTTCAGTGGCTAACCATTCAGAAATTATCTGCGTCTCTTTCTTCTTAGTCTGTCTTAGTCTGGAAGCTCCGTTTGAACCTGTTTACCATGGTTAACCCTGTGGTATTTAAAAGTACCAATGGTGTAGCTTCACAGCCAACACAAGCTACCACAGTACAACAAACTGACAGTGTAAAATGTAAAATTTGATGAAAAATGTTTTCAGTTTCATTCTTACTATTAAAATATACTGAGGAAAAGCTTTTTTAAAAACACCTTCAAGAGAAGTGACTGGCTTACAAGCTTTTAAGAGGGAACCTAGATCCAGAGGGTATGGAGGAAGGTAGAATCTCCACTGAGTAGTATCCAATCTGTCTAGGTGGCGCTGATGAAATAAAATGTGGCTAGGTCTCTTGTGATACAGTAGTGAAGAATTGTTATCAGGACTGATTGTGAGGGTTGGAAATGTAAAGGTAGACATTTCGTAGCAAGGAGGGGAGTGATTAACTTTGCAGTCTAGGAGCAGAGATCCCTGGGACCATGAGGGAAGAAGAGCGGAGAGTGGGACCCTACCCAGAGAAGCAGTGATGCCAGAGATGGTGGCAGAGATGATGATGTGGAGAGATGGAGCAGCTGGGGACTTTAGACCCAGAGAGGGAGAGGGGCTGTGTGCTGACGGCCGGGGAGGGGTGGGGGGCAGGCTTGCAGGGTATACCCTTTGGTTGGTGGATGATGCATGGAGGGGATTGTAACCATTAGCAATGAAACGATATAGGACAGGATGAATGCAAAACTAATGTTCTCCCATGTAAACTATCACATAATTCACAATAAAACATTAGGAAAAAAAAAACAAAAAAACATCTTCGAGCCTGGTATAAACAGTAATTTTTATTCAAATACTCAATACACTAATTTAAAAACATTCTTATCTTCTCATCAAAGCTGATATGGAATGCTGATCATTCTCATTTTGAATTACATTATTCATTTGACCATTTACAAAATATCTGTTGATTTTCTTTAACAATGTTCTCATAATCAAGACTGTTCCTACATTTTTTCCTTCTTCCTAATGTTAGTGAAAATCAGGAAGGTCTCAACAAATACCCACCTCCCATTTTCTGCCACATAAACCTTCTAAAGAAAATCTTTAGACTTCCAGTTCCAGTTGAGCAAATTGTAACAGTCATTGCAGTGAAACTCCCCAACAGGGTTACTCCTGATATGACCTTGTTATCTTCAATTGAGAAGAAAAAAATTCCAATCAATAACAACCTGATGGGCCACTCCCCAATGAAACTTTGACACACTGTTAATTATTTCTAGGCCTCAACCATTCATTCAATTTAAATTTTAAAAAAAAGCAAATGTACAGTGACGTCATTAAGCAAGTACAGAAAGTGCAGACCACATCATTGGGTGATACTGTCAGAAGGAGGGTCATGGATTGAATTGTGTCTGAAAAAACTCATGTGTCACCTTGACTAAGCCATGATTCTCAATGGTTTGGAGGTTATGTAATGATGTCAACATCTCCTATGATGTGATCTGTTGTGATCAATCAGCCTCTTGAAAGGGACATCCTATGTTAGGTACTATTTCTTCTTTTTTTTTTTTTTTTTTTTTTTTGACTTTTTATTGTTGATTGAGTGAAGATTTACAGACAAGATCATCACATTTACATCCAACAAATCATACACTTTGTTTCATCTCAATGACTGCAATCCCCTCCATGTAACAGCAATTATTCCACTTCCTCCCTGTGGGTTCTAGTTCCATTCCACCCTCCTTCCCAACCCTTCTCAACTTTGTCCTTTTGATCTTGAATGATTGATTATTCCATGGTGAACATAACTTACTAGTGCTATTGTCCCCCTATTTACTGCTCTACTGCTATCTGATCACCTGAAGGGTGGCCGAGGACCATAGTCTCAGGTTCCTCCAGTCTCTGTCTAACCAGTAAGCCTGGTCTTCTTTAATAATTTTACATTTTGTTCCACATTTTCACCCATTTTATCCAGGACCTTTTAATGTGATCCCTTTCAGAGAATTTTGTAGTGGGAGCAAGTCACCATCTAGTGCTTATGGTCTCAGATTCATGTAACTAATGTTCACATGCTCCATTTGTCCATTGGGCTAGTTGATTCCAAGCATCTTCAGTTTTCATCACTCTTCTTTCTTCTCCACATGGAGAGACCAATAGGTGCACCTTAGATGGCCACTCACAAGCTTATAAAATCCCATTGTCTTTGTGGACGATGTTATGCCAGTTGACCATGGTGTTCAGGGGATACCTTTTATCTTATAAAAGACATAAGAGAGAAGGGAGCTGAGAGAAGGAACTGTTACAACCAAGAAAGAAAAGCTAAGAGCAGAATATGTCTTTTAGATCCAGGATCTTTGCATTGGGATCCTTCCAGACTCAGGGAAAGACTGATTCCAAGAACCATGAGTATCTTCAAGGAACACCAGACTCAACAGCTGTTGAAAAGAGATAAGAACTTCCCCTAAAGCCAACACAGAGAACTAATGTTGGTTCCCTGAATTTGGGCTTCTAGCCTCCTGGACTGTAAGAGAATACATTTCTGTTTGCTAGAACCATCCATTTGTATTAATTCTATACCAGCAGCAGCACTAGAAAACTTAGATTGGCAGTGACATCAAAATGACTTTCTATAAAAATTTTATGCAGTATTTCAGCAGAAATTTATTATTTTTTAGAAAAATATCTCTGTAGTTCTGACAACAAAAATATTTTTGCAAGCCCAAGTTTCATGTATCAATATACTTACAAGGCTAAAAGTCTGTACTAATTTATTTTTTGATCTTTCTAATTCACTCTGGTGCGGCGCTGTGGGCTAATGCACCAGACCGCAAAGCTGTTTAAACTGCAAGGTCAGTGGTTCAAGCTCACCAGCTGCTCCTTGCAAACCTTATACAGGGTCGCTATTGGTCGGAATTGACTTGACGACGGCACTTCAGAACAACAACAATGCACTCTGGTTAGAGCTGGCATTATTACTCAGTTACAATAATCATTATAATCATGTGGTTTTGTCTGCATGTGCTACAAACTTGCACTGTGGCTTTTGTTGCTGCTGGTGTTTTTATATGGTGATTTTGTCAAATTTTCTGATGTTTTAGCTACAGTGTTTGTTGTGGAAGTTAGTATATGTGAATCTAGATCAATAACTTTGGGGAATGAAGTAGTAATTAAAGAAAAAGGAAGAAAAATCAAAAAAGGCTTTAGCACAGTTATTAATAATGTTATGGAGTCCTGGTGTGGCGCTTTGGGATAAAGCATTGGACTGCAAGGTTGGCTTGAACTGCAAGGTCAGTGGTTCAAATTCTTTGCACTGCAAGGTCACTGGTTCAAAGCCATTCCTTGGAAATCCTATACAGGAGTGCTAAGAGTTGGAACCAACTCAATAAATATCACTTAAGAAAAATGACAACAACTAATTAAAGTTGTAATTCATTGTAGAAAGATTTTATAAAACAATTTATTGTTAGTATTCATAAAACCTAAGACATTACATTTAAGCAACTGACAACTATATTAATCACATATTATTGTATGATTGGAGTCCTGGTGTGGCACTGTGGGTTAATGCACCAGACTGCAAAGTCATTTGAACTGCAAGGTCAGCGGTTCAAGCGTACCAGCTGCTCCTCAGAAACCCTATACAGGGTGCTACTATGGGTCGGAACTGACTTGATGGCATTTAACAACAAGAAGAACAACAAATTCTGTGGTTAAATTTGATAACACACATTACTAAGGAAGTATGTTCTGGTACAAGAGGAGGTGTATGCATGGGGGGAGGAGGGGGGTGGCAGCATGAGCTACTGCACTGAGTGATAGCAACTCCACTGGCACCACTGCAATGATCACAAATCCCCTTCCAAAAACAGCAGAACAAAAGTTTGACAGCTCATTCTTAGTTTAGTGAATTCCCTATTCAGTGGGTGGCAAATTCTACATAAAGCTCATTTGCTACAAACACAGTATGCTACAAGTGCATTGGAGTTTTAAATTCTCAGTATTGCTTCATGTATCATTTTATTCCAGGCCATGCTGTTTTCTAGGTACTGTGTTCTATTCACCTTGTCCCCTGTGCTTAGGAATAGAGTAAGTTGTATGGGGAGTGGAAAGCTTGTTGTCTTGGCCACAGGGACAGGGTTTGGGAAAACCATGTCTTTTTCCCTGTGAAATACAAGAGCAGGATGAAAACCATCTCTTGATGACTGTTAGTGCTAATAGTACACAATTCTATACGTGATGCAGGAAAAGGTGAAGCAGAGGAAGGTGGTGGAGACTGGTGAGTGAGTGGCAGGGGTGGGTAGTTGAAGGAGGTCTTTGAATACAAGGTTGAAGAGCTTAGATTTGCTGCAACAGACAGAGGAATCAGTATAGGTTCCCAAGCAGCAGGGTAAAGTGTTCAATCAATCGGACAAGTGCGTAGGATGCACTAGCGAGGATTTCGGGTTTTCATACGTTCAAAGTAAAAGCAAAGTCAAGGCAAACATCCCCTCATTATTTTCTTCTTTCCAGAAGGGAAAATAAATTTCATGCCAGTCTTATTAAAAGAGCTAATTAAATGAGAAATTGTAAGCCTAAGGGGAAATTCAAGAGAGGGGGCTTAACTTTTTGTTACTTCCTGGTAATCATCCTGGTTGAGTGCAATGGAGTTAGTTCTGACTCATAGCGGCCCTGAAGAGAGTTTCTGAGGCTTTAAATCTTTGTGGGAGCAGGAAGCTTCACCTTTCTCCCATGGAGAGATGGGTAGATTCAAACTGATGACCTTGCAGTTAACAGCCCAACATACAACCCACTATGCTACCAGGGCTCCTGAATAAGAAGTCTTTAAAGTTTTCAAACCATTTTCATAGGTGTGGTCTCATACCATACCTTCAAGAACCAAATCTTTTCCAGTCACAAAAACCATGCTAATCCAGGGCCAAGGAACAACTGACCATGGACTCTTTTAGGCAACCTGACCATATTAACATTTCTTTATGGAAAGGTTTACTCAGCTGAAGGATATTCAGAGCAGGTATCTCTCTGGAGCAGGAAGCCCTGAGTAATGAAACATGGAAGCCCAGCTCCTGGAGTCATCTGAATGCCCAGTGGATCCTTCAACTCCAGGACATCCTCATGAAGGTACACTGACTCAGTTAACTTTCCCAACCTCCTGGGAGAAAAGAGGCCCTCCCAGAGCACATATTTTTCAGAGCCATAACCCTATCATGTAAAGGTGGAATAAGTATCTGTTACACAAGAGCAATCCCAAGGTAAAAATAAAAATATAAGTTTAAAATGACCTAAAAATTCTCATTGGTAGGTTGCTATAAGTACCATGGATTCAATTCCGACTCACACTGACCCTGTATACAGTTTCTGCTCCCATAAAGATTTACAGCCTTGGAAACCCTATGCAGGATTACTGAGTCAGAACCGACTCCCCAGCACATAACCACCATCACCACATTCAAGGTCACCAGCTGCTTCAATAACAAAATCCTAAACCACCAAGAGTCAAAAACTCCCATTCAAGGATTTACCTTTACCAAGATGGTTTCCAATCTTCCCAGTCATTAAATTAGTGCAGTGCTTGGTTACTGCTAGTTTGCTTTTCATACTGTAAAAGATTAACTTTAAAAAATCCAGTTTGCTTTTTTTCAACAAGTTCCTCTTTGACAGACTAGATAGCTATCTCTAACACAGGTTACATTTACCTTCCAGGTTACATGATTCTTTGCCTGCCATGATGCAGTCTGAATTTTTATTGGCCAATCATCATTTGTCTGCCAGTATAATAGGCATCCTTTTCCTAACACAAGGTTATCCTAATTTTGGCAGGGAACAATTTGTTTCTTTAGAGAGCATGAAGAGGCCTGTTTCATAAGTCACCATTTGGATGCCAATAGGTGCTGGCCTCAACATTAGGGTTCAAGGCAAAGGTCCAGTTACTCTTCATAATGGGAATCTGGCAAAAGCACTGAAGTTTTTCCTCAGATTCCATTGGTCTTAGACCACTTTTCAGAGAGGAAAAAAAAATCTATTAGATTGTTTGGTGAGGGTTCAGCCAGTCTTTAAAATTTGCAACTTTTATTTAGTGCACTTCGGAGATCAATCTTAGTGTGTGTGTCTTTGCCAAAATTCTACAGATTACCTCTGTCCCTACAAAGGTACAAAAATCAATATGGATGATCTCAATTTAATTTGTACTGTTTCTCTAGGGGAGATTCCAAACTACTATGCAATTTTCTACTTTATTAGTAATAATCAAATGTCAGAAAGAAGGATACCTGTCTTTGTGCCAAATCCTGGCTTCCAGAGTGACTATTATGCTGACATTTAGTTACTCACCCAAGGCAGTATTGGGGTCAAGAAAATGGTTTTATTTCCAAGACAAACATTAGGATTTCCCCATTTTCTGACCTAGTTATTTTACTCAAAACTGTCCTGCAACTTGACCTCACCTTCATAATTCAGACTCTACAAGCCTCTGATGACTTTCTAATAATAAATTCTGATATCTTTTTACAGTCTTTTAAAAACATTTGATATGATTGATGGTCTTCTGCTTACTTTAGCTGACCATCTTTTTTAATGTTTTCACATCTTCACAACTCTTAAAAGTGAGGGAATTAGAGAATAACTCTCTGTTTTCTAATTCCACTGTTTCTTAGCTGCCTCATCTACACTTAGAGAGTCGGTGGATTATTCCTTGTTCTCTCTAGATTTCATCTAGCCATGGGTCTTGAATCACCATTTGCTTTCTGAGTACAGTACCTAAATATTTGTGTATTTCTCATCTGTAAAATAGGATTGATATTATCTGCTTTATATACATTCAATACTACAATGTTCACTATTGACTGTTCAGCAGTATATAAAAGGATTTACCTCTTTAGCAAGTTTTAGGTTAGTTAAGAACAGCATTTTAGATGTAAATAATAAACACTTTAAAATTACCCTTTAAAAGACCTTAAATCTCAATAAATTCAGCTTAGCCAATTTTTCTGCCTATACTGGAACCTATCACTTTTTCCTTGGTTGAGCAACAGATGAAGAATTGTATTTAACTTGCATGTATGGGTCATGTTGTAAGAAAAATATGCCCTGTATTTTAAAAACAAAACATCTGTACTCTCAGTGCAGTGAAATTCTCATGCAAATAAGTATGTGGGAATGGGAACAGCAGATTTACTTCTCACAGTTCATATTCTTTATGAACTAAAAAACCTAATTATGAACTAATTGCTAATGGTTTCATAATTCACATTTCACTGACTCCTGCCTTTGCCTGCCAATGCAGGATCTCCAGCCCCTTGAAAACTTCTCTGACCATAATATCTAACAGCCCCTAGGCAGTATTTCACATGAGCTCAAGAATAAGTCTTATGTGTGGCCACATGGGTGTTTACTATGGAGATTTCTGTTGCCTTTGAACACCTTTGGTACTTTCCATTGAGCCAACCCCATTGATTCAGATAATCACTACTATTGGACAGTTTGATGATCTTCACTGTGGCCCTCAAAGAATCAAAATACTCTTGTTTCTCTGAAATTCATAAGACTGCAAAAGTATGCCATATTCCCTATAGAAGATGGGACAAGGGTCCAGTTGTTCATCTTTGAATTATACTTTATAATGCAATAAAGATTTTAGTGTAGTCTTGGTTTTGTCTGTGGCACTCTCCAAGAAGACTGGATTAGAGTACCAATCATCAGGATAGATGGAACTCTGGTAACATAGTGGTTACAAATCAAGCTGTGAACCTTAAGGTCAGCAGTTCGAAACTACCAGCTGTTTCGCAGGAGAAAGATGAGGCTTTCAGCTCCCGTAAAGATTTACAGCCTCAGAAACCCTGTACAGGGGCGACTATGAGTTGGAACCAACTCCACAGCACATAACCACCACCACCACCCCTCAATACAAGGGTGATCCAAATTAGGTTAACAGTTGGCAATGCATTGACCAATCAGAACACTGGCTGGTATGTTGTAGCACCACACACTGGCTGAAATGCAGCTTGGCAAAACCTGCTTCTCTCTGCACCCACACTTCTTGGCAGTCTTTCTGCCAACACCCTTATGCGTATCATCTCTTGGCAGCCTGAAACCACCAATTTGCCAGATATGCCAAGACATGTTTCAATCCAAGGAACAGACAGAGCTTTATACCAAGCTGTGATTCCCATCATATTTGAATGCATCTAAATTTTAATTTGATAACAAAATTATACTGTAACAACAATAATGAAAACATTTTAAATTTAAGAAAAAACATTCAGAAAAACTAACAAATCATTAAAATCATTTCATTTTTGAACATCTCTTCTGAGTCCTTGTCTAAATACAAATACCTTATAAAATTCTAATTTTATTTTACAAGAGCTCTTTCTTCAGTTCAGCACTGGGTTTTTTTTTTTTGTTTGTTTGTTTATTTATTCTTTCATTGCTTTGTTGTTTTTGGTTGTTTATTTTTTCTGCTCCTTCTTCCTTTCTTTCCTTTCCCTTGATTTTCATTTTTTCTATCCCTGGTTTTTTCTTCTGTTTCTCTCTTCTACCTACTTCTCCTTTTTTCCTCTTGGTTTTCCTTACTACCCTCTAGTCAATGTCTTTTCATCTTCTCTCTCACTGTTTCTTTGTGGTCTCTTTTCCCTATTATTTTATTTTCTCTCTTATTCTTCTCTTGTGTAGTTCTATTTTCCTGTCCTTCTTCTATCTTTTTAATTATTATGTTCTTCTTCTTGTTGTTGCTGTCCATTATTATTTATTTTTCTCCTTTATTATATTGTGTTTTCATGGGTATTTGTTTGTTTTATTTTGCTTTCCTGAGTGTATTTTCACCTATTGCCCCAACCAACGGGAGATAGTAACCATACCCAGACAGCTCAGCCACAACCATACCCACTGCAACTTCATCCACTGGACAAGAGCCAACATCAGCTCCTATACAACCTAATCAATGATAGACATCATTCAACACCAACTAAACCCATCCTAAACTGAGCTACACACATGACAAACAGAAAATGGTATACACATTAGCTTAGTGGTTATGAGTCAGACTGCTAACCTCAAAGGCCGCAGTTTGAAACTACCAGTTGTTCCACAGTAGAAAGATGAGACTTTCTGCTCCCATAAAGATTTACAGCCTCAGAAACTTATGCTGGGTCACTATGTGTTGGAACTGAATCCACGGCACACCACCACCACCATTGACACCAGCCAGGAGACAGTTGGCAAGAATCTAAGAACACACCAACATACAATCATCAATTAAATACAAATAAAATGACACTACAATATCTCAGAGACAACAGACAGAAGTTCAAATGGTGAGGAAGTCAAGGAGATTTCAAGATGAAACATACTATTTTAAATGGGAAAAAAAATTAATTACAGGATAACCTCAAAGAAACTTAATACACCTTCACATCAGAATTTAAAAAAATGAAAATTAGAAAGATTTAATAAACATTAAAACAGCAGAAATAAAGAAAATGAAAACATAACCCACAAACAAAAGGCACTCAGCCCAAAAATTTATATGGAAAAAAGAAACTAGCAACACCACACACACACAAAAGACACAGCAAAATGACAGCAATCAGTTCATACCTAGCAACACTTACACTGAATGTAAATGGATATATGGATTAAATGCACCAGTCAAGAGACAGAGAATAGCAGAATAGACACAGACTGAGTAGGTATGGGAGGAAGATTGGAAGTATACCCACAAACAATGGTTTGAAAGAGACTATTTGTGCATTATACTTTAAGATAATTCTTGAAAATTGCAAGATCTGTTTTAAAATATAATACTATCTGTGGCAGGGTAATACCCATTATGTCTTCAAGGAAGACCAATTAATACCACTATTATTCAAATTTATGTGCCAATCACTAAAGACAGTGATGATGAAATTAAAGAATTCTACCAACTTCAAGCCAGATTCAGAAGAGGCCGTGGAACGAGGGATATCATTGCTGATGTCCGATGGATCTTGGCTGAAAGCAGAGAATATCAGAAAGATGTTTACCTGTGCTTTATTGACTACAAAAAGACTTTCGATTGTGTGGATCATGACAAGCTACGGACAACATTGCAAAGTATAAGTATTCCGAAACACTTAATTGTGCTTATGACAAGTCTGTACCTGGACCAAGAGGCAGTTGTTTAAACAGAACATGGGAACACTGAATGTTTTAAAATTAAGAAAGTTGTGCGACAAGGTTGTATTCTTTCACCATACTTGTTCAAACTGTATGCTGAGCAAATAATCTGAGAAGCTGGGTTATATGAAGAAAACGTACAAGGCACTTGATTTCTAGCCTTGATATCTTCCTGGTGAACAGCTTGCTTATTCTTGTAGTAGCCAGTCATGCTGACAT
>NW_006408579.1:2212933-2214496 GCF_000296735.1 Chrysochloris asiatica
ATTCATCTTCTAGCTCACTAGTTCTGGCTTCTATCTCTTCAGTTCTACTCTTTTGCCCTTTCAGTGTATTGTCCATTTCTGATATTCTGTTATTAATCATCTGGACCTCTTTCTGTAGGTTTTGAATTGTTTCCAATTCTGTATGTATCTTATTTGATTGTTCCTATAGTGCTTTCCTGACTTCTCCCTTATTTTTCTCAACTCCATTGTATAGTGTTTTGATACATTTTATAATCATTATTCTGAATTCCTTATCAGGCATTTCCAAAGCATGCCTATCTTCCAGTATGGAGTATAGGTCTACTTCCAGCTTATTAGCCTCAGTCACTTTATATCGTTTCTGGACATGTGTAGATATGGTCATCTGCTTCTGTCTTGGGGGCATTTTCAGGAATTATCTGTGGCCTAATACTTAGATAGGTGTGTATTTTGGTATTTTTTATGCTTTCTGATTGCCTCTAGTAGATGTGATCAGGAGATGGGCTTCCCTTCTTCCTGAGAAATTTCAAGATGCCACTGTTTGTCATTTTGACATAATTTAGGATTTAATTTTTGTCCTATTTCCTTTTTAGTCTGCCTGTTCCACTCCACAATCCCTATTCAGACCTTTTTTCTAGTTATAAACAGTTCAGGGCCAGATGTGGCCATTTGGTTTTAAGTGGAAACTGTCTCTTTAAATTTCAAGGAGATCTGTGCACATGCTTAGTAGAACCCTCTGAGGGTAGGGCTAGGTTGTCCGCTTGCTCAAGCACCCCTATAGTCACCAGAATGGAGGTGTGCAGATAGCGAGAGACCAATGAACAGATACCCAAAAAAAAGAATGTCCACACCTTTATCTCCATGGTTCTGTCAGGCGTCTATGGCTGCTCTGATCCTTTCTCTGCTTGTTCTTGTCTAAGATAGTGGCTCTGGGAGCAGCTGAGCATCTTTAATTAGAAAGCAACGGATTTCTTGCTTTCCCCTAGCTGTACGCCTTCAACCTTCTAAATATCCCTTTATATGTGGTTCAGAGTCCTGGCACCATCCCCTGAGTCTGCTTGGTCGGGTATTCTATGTTGCTGCCGGCAGAGCTCCTCACTGCACTTCTACCCAAGCTGCCATCTTGTTTGTTCTTCTTGGCTGTCTTTTAAATCTTTGTTTCCCTGTCATACCATCATAAAATAGATACTTGAGGGGGAGAGAAAGGAATAGCCAGAAATAACACCATAGAAAGCTTGTAAGTCCATCTTCTGCCTATAACTGATTGGAATACCTAAAATGGGGCTACAACATGCCCAGTGAAGGAGACTTTTTGCGGAGCCTCTGCATTAATAAGACTATAGGTGGAATCCTGAACCCCCATCCAGAATTTTCTGAGGTGAGAAATTTCCACTTGAAAGGACAAGCAGACCAGCCTGGAGTGGCTAGAAGAACAGAAGGTACTTCCTGAAAGAAAAACTTACAGGAAAAATACAAAACAATATAGGCAGTCCTACTAATTATTACAGTCCTACTAATTATTACAAAGGAGCTCTGGTAGCGTAGTGGTTACGAATCGGACTGCGAACTTCAAGGTCAGCGGTT
>NW_006408579.1:2215678-2220366 GCF_000296735.1 Chrysochloris asiatica
CCTTAAGTTGGTTGATGATGCATGGAGGGGATTGTAACCATAGCAGTGAAACGATATAGGAGATGATGAATGCAAATCTAATGTTCTCCCATGTAAACTATCACATAATTCACAATAAAACATTAAAAAAAAAAAAAAGAGGAATACGTGCAGCATTTCTCAAACTGAAAGAAATGAGGAAAAAAATCAAGTCTCAACTTTCAATATTGAAAGATACTATAGACAAAATATTGAATGATGCAGAAAGTATCAAAAGAAGATGGAAGAATACACAGAGTCACTGTACCAAAAAGTTATGGTCAATATTCAACCATTTCAAAAGGTAGCATATAATCAAGAACCAATGGTACTGAAGGAAGAAATCCAATGTGCACTGAGGACAATGAATACAAATTGGCAGAGAATAGGCACTGGGAATACATGGAATACAAATTGAAATCTTTCAGGACTAGCACTAAAGGCACTCACCCATCTATGCCAAGAAATTTAGAAGACAGTTACCTAGCCAACTAATTGAAACAGATTCATATTTGTTCCCATTCCAAAGAGAGGTGACCCAACAGAATGTGGAAATCATGGGAAAATATCATTAATTTCATATACAAATAAAATTTTGCTAAAAATAACTTTTAAATGGCTGCATCAGTACTATGACGGGGAACTGCCTGAAGCACAAGTCAGATTCAAATGAGGACATGGACTGAGGGATATCATTGCTGATGTCCGATGGATCTTGGCTGAAAGTAGAGAATACGATAAAGATGTTTACCTGTGCTTTATTGACTACGCATAGGCTTCAATTATGTGAATCATGACAGGCTATGTACAGCATTGTGAAGTAGGAGTATTCTGGAACACTTAATTATGCCCATGAGGAACCCATACATAGACTAACAAACAGAACAAGGGAACACTGGATTATTTAAAATTAGGAAAGATGTGTGCGATAGTTATAATCTTTAACCATACTTATTCAATTTGTATGTTGTGCAAATAATCCGAGAAGGTAGATTACATGAAGAAGAATTTAGTTTCAGAATTTGAGGAAGACTCATTAACTACCTATGATATGCAGATGATACAATCTTGCTTGCTGAAAGTGAAGAAGACTTAAAATACTTACTAATGAAGATCAAAGATCACAGCCTTCAGTATGGGTTGCACTTCAATGTAAAGAAAACAAAAATCCTCAGCACTGCACCAATAAATAACATCAAAATAAATGGAGAAAAGAGTGAAGTTGTCAAAGATTTCATTTTGCTTGAATCCACTTTCAACAGTCATGGAAGCAGCAGTCAAAAATTCCAAATACAGATCTTCCTCTTGGTGGACATTTTGCCAGTTCTTGGCTTGCTCTACCTGACCCAATGTCTTGGAGCACTGGGTTGGGTTGGAGATTATAGCATCGGTGGAGAAAAAAACATGGTGTCGAGAAAGGAAGAAACACTAGTGAGGAAGCTATTACAACAGTCTAGGGCCTTGTGACTTTGAGAACATGTTCATGTACTTCTCCCAGGAGGAGAGAAGGTTCCTTGAGGAGGCTCAGTGGCTGCTGTATCAGGATGAGGTGCTGGAGAATTTGCACTCATGGCCTCACTTGGCTGTTGGCCTAGAGTGCAGGGTGCAGAGGCACATTTTGAGCAGTGTTTCTGTAGGAGTATGACAGGCTAGTGCTCCCAAGACAGGTTTGTCCACCCAGGTGATCCACCCTTGTGACATATGTAGCCCCATCTTGAAAAATATTTTGCACCTGGCTGAGCAGCAGGGAACACATCATGAACTGAATCCTTATACCTATGGAACACATTGGAGATAATATGTCCAAAGTATTAGAGACGAAGTCTGGCCACTCTGGCTTCTAAGCGCATTCTGGCTGTACTTTTTCCAACATAGAGTTGTTTGTTCTTTTGGTGGTCCATGATACTTTTAATATTCTTCTCCAACTTCATAACTCAATTGCATCAATTCTTCTAAGGTCTTCCTTATTCATATGCAACTTTCACATAAATATATCAGGTGATTGAAAAGACCATGGCTTGGGTCAGACACACCTTAGTGCTCAAACTGTCAGCTTTGCTCTTGAACACATTAAAGAGGTCTTGTGTAGCAAATTTGTCCAATGTAATATCTTGTTTGATTTTCTGACTGCTGCTTCCATGAGTGTTGATAGTGGATCCAAGAAAAATGAAGTCTTTGACAACTTCAATCTTTTCTCCATTTATCATGACATTATGTGTTAGTCCAGTAGTGAGGACTTTTGTTTTCTTTATATTGAGTTGCAACCCATACAGAAGGCTGAGGTCTTTGACCTTCATAAGTAAGTATTTTAAGTCCTCATCACATTCAGCAAACATGGTTGTATCATCTGCATATTCCAGGCTGCTAATGAGTCTTCCTCCAATTCTGATGCCATCTTCTTCTTCATATAAACCAGTTTTTCAGAGTATTTGCTCAGCATGCAGCTGAGCATGGTGAAAGACTACAACCCTGGTGTACAACTTTCCTGATTTTAAACCTTGTTCTGTTCAAATGACTGCCTCTTGGTCTATGTACAGGTTCCTCATGAGTATAATTAAGTGTTCCAGAATACCCTTTCTCTGCATTGTTGTCTATAGCGTGTCATGATCCACACAGTTGAAAGCTTTTGCATAATCAATAAAGCACAGGTAAACATCTTTCTAGTATTCTCTGCTTCCAGTCAAGATCCATCTGATGTCAACAATGACATCCTTAATTCTATTCCCATGTCTGAATCCAGTTTGAATCCTTGGCAGTTCGCTTTCAATGTACTGTTGCAGCCATTTTCAAACTTTCTTTAGCAAAATTTCACTTTCATATGATATGAATAATATTGTCTGATGGTTTCAGCATTCCATTGGGTCACATCTCTTTGGAATGGGAACAAATATGGATCTCTTCCAATCAGTTGACCAGGTAGTTCTCTTCCAAATTTCTTTGCATAGATGAGTGAGTGCCTCCAGTGCTGCATCAGTTTGTTGAAAGATTTCAATTTGTAGTCCATCAATTTCTAGAGCCTTGTTCTTTTCCAATGTCTTCAGTGCTGCTTAGACTTATTGCTTCAGCTCCATTGGCTCTTGATCATATGCTACCTCTTGAAATGATTAAACAGTGACCATTTCTTTTCGATACAGTGACTGTGTATTCCTTCCATCTTCTTTTGATGCTATCTGCATCATTCAATATTTTGTCCATTTGTTGCTGTTGTTAAGTGCCTTTGAGTTGGTTCTGACTCATAGCAACCCTGTTTAGGGTTTCCAAGGAACCACTGGGGAGTTTGAACTGCCAACCTTGCAGTTCAAACTGACCTTATAGTCTAATATGTTATCCTGCAGTGCCACATCAGGACTCCTTCAATATTGCAAGTTGAGGTTTAAATGTTTTCATAAGTTGAATGCGGAGCTTCTTCTTCCCTTTTTGTTTTCTAACTCCAAATCTTCACTCATTACATTATAAATACTTGACTTTATCTTCTTGAGCTAACCTTTGAAAATTTCTGTCCAGGTCTCTTACCTCCTCATTTCTTCCATTTACTTTAGCATCTCTCGACGGCACTAAATAATGACAACTAGAAAGTTTCAGAGTCCTTTCTGACAACCATCTTGGTCTTTTCTTTCTTCCTTATCTTCTTATTGACCTTTTGCTTTCTTCCTGTTTGGTGTCATCCCACAACTCTTCTGATTTTCCATTAGTGTTTAATGCATCAAATCTGTTCTTGAGATGATCTCTAAATTCAGGCGGGGTATATTCAAGGTTATATTTTGGCTCTCATGGACTTGTTTTAATTTTCTTCAGCTTCATCCTGAATTTGCATATGAGCAATTGATGATCTGTTCCACAGTCTGCCCCTGCATATAAGATGTGATCCTAAACATAGAAAATTCCAAAGATTCAACAAAAAAAATTATTGTAACCCATTGAAAGATACAGTGAAATGGCAGGGTGAAAGATCAACAACCCAAAACTGGTTGCATTCCTTTACACTAATAAAGAGTACTCTGACAAGGCAATCAGGGGAAGAATGTTACTTATAAGAGCCACTCAAACAATGAAATTCTTAGGAATAAATCTAACCAGAGAAACATAAGACCTATATAAACAAAACTACAAAACACTACTATAAGAAGCCAAAAGAGACCAACAAAATGGAAGAATATACCATGCACATGGATAGTAAGACTTAACACTATGGAAATGTCAACACTATCTGATGCAATCTATAGATACAATGCAATCCCAATCTAGATTTCTACATCATTCTTTAAAAAGATGAAAAAACTAATCACTAACTTTCTATGAAAAGGAAAGAGACCTCATATAAGCAAAGTATTTTTTCAAATATTTTTAAAAAGAAGAACAAAGTAGGAGGTCTCTCACTTCCCAATCTCTAAACCTATTACACCACCACATTAGTCAAAACTGCCTGGTAATGTTACAATGAAAGACACATAGATGAGTAGAATAGAATAGAGAATCCAGGTGTAAATCCATCCACCTATAGTCAGTTGACTGCTGCTTCCGTGAGTGTTGATAGTTGACCCAAGAAGAATGAAATCCTTGACAACTTCAACCTTTTCTCCATTGATAAGAATGTTGTTTATTGGTCCAGTGGTGAGGATTTTTGTTTTCTTTACATTGAGATGTAATCCATACTGAAAGCTGTGCTCTTT
>NW_006408579.1:2220611-2227232 GCF_000296735.1 Chrysochloris asiatica
ATTGAAAGTGCCATGGGCTGCCAAAAGAACCAATAGATCCATTTTGGAAGAAGTGCAGCCAAAGTGCTCCTTGGAGGCCAAGATGGCCAAACTTCGTCTCTCATACTTCAGACATATTGTCAGGAGGGACCAGTCGCTGGAGTAGAATATCATGTTTGGTAAGGTTACAGGGTCAGAGAAAAAGAGGAAGGCTCCCAGCGAGATGGATTGGCCAAGTGGCAGCATCAATGGACTCAAGTATGGCAATGGACTGAGAAAGGCTGTGTCCCCGCAGGCAGAAGGCTGGCTTGCAAAGTGTGCCCAGTGAACATTTAAATGAATATATATTTCCTGTGTGGTATATGTACATTAAAAAAAAAAGAGGGGGAGGATAGAGGTAAATACTGTTAACTGATGGTACATGGAGGAGATTGTAAGCATAGCAATGAAATGAAATATGATTTGTAAAAAGAAAAAGAAGACATTTAAAAAAGAAAAGAAAAGAAAAGAAAAACATCCATAGTTGAAGCTCATCAAGGCTCTCTGGAAGAAAGGTCTGTGATCTACTCCCATAAAGATTCCAAAAACCAAACTAAAGGCTTCCAAGGCTGTAAAGCTTTACAGTTGTTGTTGTTGTTGTTATGTGCCGTGGAGTCGGTTCCGACTCATAGCGACCCTGCACAGGGTTTCCGAGGCTGTTAATCTTTACGGGAGCAGAACGCCTCATCTTTCTCCCGCGGAACTGCTGGTAGTTTCGAACTGCTGACCTCGCGGTTCACAGCCCGATTCGTAACCACTACGCTACAGACTGTTATATCTTGGGTGATAGCTTCAAACCACTGACCAAACAGTTAGCAGTTGAGTGCTTTTACCACTGCACCACCAGGGATCCTTTTGTAAAGATTGTTGTTGTTAAGAGCTGTTTAGTCTGTTCTGACTCGTAGCAACCTTATATAGGGTTCCTGAGAGTGTCTGGTGAGTTTGAACCATCAATTTTGCAGTTGTTACAAGGACATTTGAATCACTAAAAATATATTATGAGACAAAACATAATTTTCTAGTATGAATGTCACTGAAATGAATTGCTCAAAAACTACTGTCTATAATGGGTGAGTGGAAGACACCTTCAATTGATCGATCTTACAGGATGAGTACTCAATAAATATGGACTTGTGTTATTAATTTACCATATATGACAAAGGATTAGTAGTAAAAATATTAGTGTTGAAATGTTGTTGATAAATTTTGAGTTTTTGTGAAGAGTTCATGTAATCAGATGTGTCTGAAGAACATGTGAAACACAGTGTATTATTTTGGAGTGCAACTTCCATTAAAACCAAGGAAATAGAAATTTATTATAAAAATATTAAAAGAAAGCATTTAAAGTTAATATCTTAATCTATAATTAAATATGCCAAAATATTAAAACATTATTCTATTTTTTGTCTTTCTTTTCAATCTTGATTCAAATGTACGTGTATTTTATAGAATTGTAACTATGACACATATGCAATTTAAAATTCTGTATTTTGAATTAATCTTGTTTCATAAACATAATTCTAACTATTGTTAGTCTTCATGTTTATTATTTTATTGTTTGCATAATGCGGAGTAAATATGGCATAATTTACTTAAGTGCTATTCTATCACCAGATACTATTTTTCTTTATTTTCTCTTGCTCCAGAACATTTTTTTTTTTTAAACACAAATGCTTGTTCAGCTTTAAAAATATATATATATATTGTGCTTTAGGTGAAAGTTTTCACAGTAAATTGGTTTTCCATTCCACAAATCATGAACAAATTTTTCTATGCCAAATGTCAATGCTTTCTTCATTTCCACCCTTTCATTCATTCGTTCATTCTAACTTTTCCCATTTTTATCCCTCCAGTTTCCCTGCCACTTCTTGCTTTCTCGTCTTTTCTTTTGGACAAATGTTGCCTGTTTGGTCTTGTTTAGTTGATTGTTCTAAAGAGCACATTCCTCTTGAATGTAATTGTTTGTTCTATTGTTGTTGTTAAGTGCCATCGAGTCGGTTCTGACCCATAACGACCCTGTATAGGGTTTCCGAGGAGCAGCTGGCGAGCTAGAACTGCCGACCTTGCAGTTCAAATGGCTTTGCAGTCTGGCACATTAACCCACAGCGCCACATAGGCCTATCATTTGTCTGAAAGGCGACCTCTAGGACTGACTTCAATTCCAGTTTGAAAATGTATGTTAGGGCAATATTTCAGGGATTCCTGCAGGTTCTAGCATTCCAGTAAGTAGGGTCCTTTTTTGTTTTGTTTTGTTTTTTGTAAATTTGAGTTCTGATCTATATTTTTCTCCCATTCTAAATAAAAACTTCAGTTGTGTCCCTGGACTGAATGGTCACCACCACCTAGTTCTTTGGTCTCATTAGTCTTTGGACTAAATTCTTCCTTGAATCTTTGAATTCCTATACTCTTCTTTGCCACCACTTGTCTGTCAGTTTGTCTTACTATAGTGATTTGTGTGTGACTATGATGCTGGAGTCCTGGTGTGGCACTGTGGGTTAATGCGTCAGACTGCAAAGTCATTTGAACTGCAAGGTTGGTGGTCCAAGCTCACTAGCTACTCCTTTGGAAACACTATACAGGGTCGCTATGGGTTGGAATCAACTTGACAGCCCTTAACAACAACAACAAATGATGCTGGAAGTTATGCCACTAGTATTTTAAATACCAGCAGGGTCACACACAACAGACAAGTTTCAGCAGCGCTCCCACACTAAAACAGACTAAGAAAGAGAGACAGATGTCTTCTGAATGACTAGCCCCTGTAAACCTTACAAATAACAGCATAACATTGTCTGATACAGTGCCAGAAGATGAGCCCCTCAGATTGAAATGCTCTGAAATTATGACTGGGGGGCATCTACATGTGTATACTGGGTTGGGCACCTGATTTTGCAAAATCAAATAAAGAAAACTTCACTCTCGCTAAAATGAGTACAGATTTGATTACTGACTCATTTGTTGGTATCACAATGTTTCTCACAAATTTGGGGGCACATCTGGGATTTTCTGCTTGCTTGGAGTGGCAGCCCTAGTGGAAAAGGAAATGTGTGCCTCCCAGTGAGAGCCAGGGAAAAGACTCCAGACTGTTAAAGAAGAGAAGTAGCAAGAGACTGAAGGACTGAGAACAGAGCAACTGTAGCATCTCATGCATGAGCCAGGGAGGGAAAAGTATCCCCCTGGTGGTTGGACATTTTTGGGGGTCATATAAGGAGCTCTGGTAGCGTAGTGGTTACGAATCGGGCTGCGAACCTTAAGGACAGTGGTTCGAAACTACCAGCCGCTCCGCGGGAGAAAGATGAGGCTTTCTACTCCCGTAAAGATTTACACCCTCGGAAACCCTGTACAGGGTCGCTATGGGTCGGAACCGACTCGAAGGCACTTAACAACAACAACAACATAGGTGACCCAGGCACATCTTAGATGTGAAAATAGTGCAGAGTCCCAATCCAATCTGAGATGTATAAAGCAAAATCTTGTGGTTGTATGCAAGAAACCTCCAGGAGTACCCAAACCTGGGAAAATATAGGGGTTGAGCATACAGGGGAATTCAGACACCAAGACCAATAGGAAATGGGAAATGAGAATACTAGGCCTAGGGAAGAAAGAAAAAGGGAACCAAAAAGACTCCCTCGGACATTACTTCTGACAGGCCCTCCTTAAGGGAGAATGTTGAGGGCTTTGGGGGACAGTCCCCGAAACCGAGGAAAAGATAAAACAGAAGTTGAGGTTCACGAAAAACTTCCAGGAGTGCACAGGGAATCAAGTTCTAGTCTGATTAGTAGGGGGGAATGGAATGGAGTAACAAACCCATTAACTGTTAAAAGAAGCTCAGATAGTTTTTGTAGAGAGGAGAGGAACAAAAGCAAAAAGTCAGAACCATGGTGTCTACTATGAATAAAATAGTTAAGAAGAGGCCAGAACAAGACCCCCCATCTTGAGGGAAGTGGGACAGTGATTACAGTGTTAGGCCTCCTCATAGGAAACAGAGGAGAGGACTGGGCCAAGTCCCCAAGCCCACCAGCAGATGTTTTAAGTGTAGGAAGCCAGGCCATTTCAAAAGGGATAAAAAGGAAAGAAAAAGGTGATTCCCTTCATGAAACTAGAGATCAACTTTTGAATCTTTTGGGATGGGATCTAATCGTAAAATAGGGGTTAGGATTAGAAAGGATGAGGGGCAGATGAAGGTAAATATGAGACTTCTAACTGAAAAGGAGAAAGGAAATATCAACCTGCGGGTATGGTTTAAAAAAAAAAAAAAGGCCTTGTGATTATTATTTTTTTGGAATGGTAGTTTTCAAATATAATTCTTAAGACATAGACTATTTGAATTTACAACGCAAAATTCTGAGTTTGCACATGCAAGGTGAAACTTGTGAGTCAGACACTGAAAAGTTGTTTTGTTCTGTTTTAATATCTTTGATATTCTTTCTGCAGCAAAATGGTATAAATTAATCCATTTAAAAGGTAGGTAAGGATTTGTTTGGCTGGTGTGACAGTAATTTTTTAACTTGTACAATACTAAAGACTTTGTGTGTGTTTTATTTTTTTTCATTTGTGTTAATGTTCTAGATCTTCTGAGAACACAATACTGTTTTAAAAGATATTTGGTGTACCAATATTCTTTCTGAATTGAAAATATGTCTTTTTGCTAAAATTTGGGCCACTGTATGTATGCATTTTGTCTGGGTAAGAGGAGGAAAAGGATATTGTGCTGTTTGTTGTTGTTGTTGTTGTTAGGTGCCATCGAGTTGGTGCCAACTCATAGCGATCTTATGCACAGCAGAACTTAACACTGCCCGATCCTGGGCCAACCTCATTACTGTTGCCACGCTTGAGCCGATTGATGCTGCCACTTGGCAAATCCATCTCTCTGGGAGTCTTCCTCTTTTTCTCTGACTCTACACCTTACCAAACATGATATCCTTCTCCAGCGACTGGTCCCTCCTGACAACATGTCCGAAGTATGAGAGACGAAGTTTGGTCATCGTGGCCTCCAAGGAGCTCTCTGGCTGTACTTCTTCCAACACAGATCTGTTGGTTCTATGGGCAGCCCATGGTGCTTTCAATATTCTTCTCCAACACCATAACTCAAAAGCATCAATTCTCCTACAGTCTTCCTTATTTACTGTCCAACTTTCTCATGCATATAAGGTTATTGAAAATACCATAGCTTGAGTCAGGTGCACCTTAGTCCTCAAGCTGGCATCTTTGTTTTTCAACACTTTAAAAAGGTCTTGTGCAGCAGATTTGCCTAATGCAATACGTCCTTTGATTTCTTGACTGCTGCTTCCATGAGTGTTGATAGTTGATCCAAGAAGAATTAAGTCCTTGACAACTTCAATCTTTTCTCTGTTGATAAGAATGTTGGTTATTGGTCCAGTGTGAGGATTTTTGTTTTCTTTACATTGAGATGCAATCCATACCAAAGACTGTGCTCTTTGATCTTCATCAGTAATATTTTAAGTCCTCTTCACTTTCAGCAAGCAAGGTTGTATCACCTGCATATTGCAGGTTGTTAATGAGTCTTCCTCCAATCCTCATGCCACGTCTTTCTTCATATAACTCAGCTTCTTTGATTATTTGTTCAGCATACAGGTTGAATAAGTATGGTGAAAGAATACAACCCTATTGTACACCTTTCTTAATTTTAAAAAACTGACAGACAAGTGGTGGATTATGCTGTAGCCATGAGTATTGACAGAGTTTCAGCTCATTTGGCAAGTTTATAATGTTAAAGTATGTTTAATAGGCATTCCTGTTTGAGAAGCTTTTAAGTGAAGTACTGTATTCATGCGTAAAGATGATAGAGCCAGTAATGTTTCTTTTAGCTTGAGGAAATGGACAGAGCATAGTAAATACTATTGTGAGAATATATTATCCCTGAATATCTTCATGTTATTCCTCTTAGAATTTTTTAAGCCAAAGGGTCAAATGGCATTTACTTCTAAAGAGGCGCCATTCCTCTTCCTGGGAAGAATCTCAGACCTGCCCACCATGTAAGCTGGAGATCGGTTCCTGGGAAACTACATGCTGGCCCTTTCTGCTTTGCTAACACTCAGGTTAAAAGAACTCTTAGTGCAAACACTTCTCTTCCAACTCACTGTTCATCACTTCCAACCCGGATACTTGGTGCTGATCAAGACATGGAAAGAGGACAAACTCCAGCCAGACTGGGAGGGCCCTTTCCAGGTGCAGTTGACTATTGAGTCTAGACTGCCAAGAAGGGGTAGATTCACTATATTCATAAAGGGACTGGTGAAGAGGGACTCTCCCTAAGGGAAAAGTAGTTAGCAGTGGGAAGCACATCCCTCACACAGGGAGCCTCTCAAAGTGATCCTGAAAGAGCCTGAGAGTAGAAGTGATTAAAGTAAAAGACCTAAGATAAGCATTAGAGATAGAAACAAGATATAGACGTGTGAACGCTTGGGTAGAATGGGTTAAGTATGTAGTAAAGGTTCTCAACAAAAATGATTGCCATTTTTGTGCAGCTGATAAACCTCAGGTGCAGGTAATTCTCTTTTCCCTTGGTGGGATTCAGACATTTACTACACATTGGCTCTGTACCAAGACAAGAATGCTTGGGGAGCAGACCTTCCTGGAGCA
>NW_006408579.1:2229115-2229942 GCF_000296735.1 Chrysochloris asiatica
GTTGGAGTACCTAGAGGAGTTTCTAACAAGCTTAAAGCTAAGAATTGGATAGCTGCAGGGTTTGAGAGTATACTTTTCTAATGGTCTAAAAATGTAGACTGGATTAATTAACCAATAGAGGTTAATAAACTACACCAGAGATGTCCTACAAGGGGTAGCTAGCCAGAAAGATGCCACTAACCAGATGGCTTGGGAAAACAGAATAGCATTAGGCATGATACTAGCCGAAAAGCGAGGTGTATGTGTCATACTGGTGTTGCCAAACCAAAATGAAGGTTTGCTGCCTGTCATTGTAGTCAATCACAGTGAAGGGGAGAGATCCAATCCAAGCTTTATTAGCAGAAAGCCAGCAATCTGGAGGACAGAGAGAATAGTTTCTCAAGACCACCCTGTCTCTCACAAGGAGCAGGCACATTATATAGGCTAAGTTACATTTGGGTGTACACTTCATCCATCTGTTTTAACATCAAGATAGCATTCTTTGAAAAAAGAAACAATAAGGCAATAAGTTTGCTCAAATATTCTAACTTTAGGGAAAAAGAAACAAGAAATCCACAATCTTCCTCAGGCTTCCTTTAGGGTCTCAGCTGTTTAATTCCTGATATAACTATCTGGGTGGGTTTAAGTAAATCCTATTCTCCTTGTCCTGTTTTCCTTCTAGTACCAGAAGGTCATCTTAGATAATTTATAAACTTTCTCATTTGCAGGCTCCTCACCTGAGACCTGAAAGAGCTCTGGTAGCATAGTGGTTACAAATCGGGCTGTGAACAACAAAGTCAGAAGTTCGAGATCACCAGCTGTTCCACAGGAGAAAGATGAGGCTTTCT
>NW_006408579.1:2232007-2232998 GCF_000296735.1 Chrysochloris asiatica
CTTGAGGACTAAGGTACGCCTGACCCAAGCCACGGTATTTTCAATAACCTCATATGCATGCGAAAGCTGGACAGTGAATAAGGAAGACCTTAAAAGAATTTATGCCTTTGAGTTATGGTGTTGGAGGAGAATATTGAAAGTGCCATGGGCTGCCAAAAGAACAAACAGATCTGTGTTGGAAGAGGTTCAGCTAGAGTGCTCCTTGGAGGCCAAGATGGCCAAACTTGGTCTCTCATACTTCTGACATATTGTCAGGAGGGACCAGTTGCTGGAGGAGGATATCATGTTTGGTAACAATTGTGAGGTTGGCCCAGCATCAAGCAATACCATGACTTGGGTTTCATTCTATTATGCATAGGATTGCTATGAGTTGGTACTGACTCGATGGCACCTAACAACAACATTCTCCTTGTCCTAGAACACAAGGTCATCCCAGTGAATGTATAAACTTCCTCATTTGCAGGGTCCTCACTTGAGACTCAATGACTAAACCAATTCCATTTTGTTTAGGTCAGTAGATCCATGCTATCAATAAGATTTTATTATTTCAGTTGTAACTGTTAATAGTATTAATTGTGATTGTCAAAAGTGTAGTTGTAGAAGATATGTAGCTAAAAGGTGTAGTTGTTGTTGTTAAGTGCCGTCGAGTCGGTTCCGACCCATAGCGACCCTGTACAGGGTTTCCGAGGGTGTAAATCCTTAGTAGCTGTCTTTTATTTCAGGAAGGGACAATCCTAGGACCATCAAGAAGGAAGAGCATGAGGGGAGCTTGGGATCCCTGCCTGAAGAAGCAGCAACAGCAGAGATGGTGACAGAGGCAGTGACATGGAAAGATGGAGCAAGTATGGACTCTAGGCCCATGGACTGAATGAGGCTGTGTGCCTATGGGCTGCAGACGGGCTTTTGGACACTTATGTGTGCATCAAGTATTTCTGATTTGTTCATTCATGAAATATAAGGGGAAATGTGGCCGGTGTGTTTTCGATTGTAT
>NW_006408579.1:2234128-2236221 GCF_000296735.1 Chrysochloris asiatica
ATGAATACAGTGAAACACTGTCAGATAGCACCAGAATATTGAAACATGATGAATAACACCAACATACTGTGTGTGTACTGTTTGGTAAGGTGGAGGGTCAGAGAAAAAGAGGAAGGCCCCCAGCGAGATAGATTGGCCAAGTGGCAGCAACAATGGAGTCAAGCTTGGCAACAGTAGTGAGGCTGGCCCAGGATCAGGCAGTGTTTCGTTCTGCTGTGCATAGGGTCACTATGGGTTGGTACCAATTTGATGGCACCTAACAACAACAACAACTGTGAAATATAGTGTATGAACTTGAGCACCTCAGGTTGGAAGTCACTCAAAATATGACTGGGAAGAGCTGCCTCCTGAAAGTAGAGTTGACCACAATGACACTAATGGAGTAAGCTTTTGGGACCTTCATTTGCTGATGGTGCACAATTTAAAAAAGAGGAGAATCAATGGCAAACAGTCATTAATGATTAGAATGTATGATATATAAACACAGGAATATTGGAAGTTGTCAAAAATGAAATTGAATGCATGAAGATTGATATAGTAGGTATTAGTGAGCTGAAATGGATTGGCATTGGCCATTTAAAATTCGACAATCATATGGTTTACTATGCTGGGAATGGCAAAGTGAAGAGGAATGGCATCACATTTACTATCAAAAAGAACATTTCAAGATCATTCTTGAACTATAATATTGTCTGTGTTTTTATTATAATATCCACATGCCTACAAGGAAGACAAGTTAAAACCCTTATTATTAAAATGTATGTACCAACTAAAGCAGTGATGATGAAGTTGAAGAATTCTACCAACTTCTTCAGTCTGAAATTGATCAAACATGCAATCAATATGTATTGATAATTACTAGTGATTGGAGTTCAAAAGGTTGGAAACAAAGAAGAAAGATCAGTAGTCAGAAACTATGACCTTGATGATAGAAATGATGCTGGAGATCACATGTTAGAATTTTGCAAGACCAATTACTTCTTCATTGCAAATACTTTTTTTAAACAACATAAAAGATTATGCACACGCACACACACAAAGATTATGCACACGGACTTCACCAGATGGAATATTCAGAAATCAAATTGACTACATCTATGGAATGAGATGGTGGGAAAGCTCCATGTCATCAGTCAAAACAAGGCCAGGGCAGACTGTTGAATATAGACTATCAATTGCTCATATGTAAGTTCAGGCTGAAGCTGAAGAAAATTAAAACAAGTCCACAAAACCCAACACATAACCTTAAACATATCACACCTGAATTTAGAAATCATTTCAAGAACAGATTTGATGCATTACACACTAATGACCAAAACCCAGAACTTGATGTGGAAAATCATACAGGAAAAAAGCAAAAGGTCATTAAGAAGACAAAGAAGAAAGAAAAAAACAAAATGGATATCAGAAGAGACTCTGAAACTTGCACTCCAGTGTAGAGATGCTAAAGCAAATGGAAGAAATAAGGCAGTAAAAGAGTTGAACAAAAAATTTCAAAGGGCAGTTCACGAAGACAAAATCAAATATTACAATAAAATGTGAAAACATCTAGATATAGAAAACCAAAAGGAAAGAACATGCTCAGCATTTCTCAATCCAAATGAACTCAGGAAAAAAAATCAAGTCTTGACTTGAAATACTGTAACATTCTTTGTACTAAGTATCGAAAGATGCAGAAAGTATCAAAAGGAAGTAGAATCAATACACAGTGTCACTGTGCCAATAAGAAATGGTTGGTGGTATAGTTGATGGTATAGCCTTTTCCATATATGGTATCATCATTACCATTTTGTTGTTGTTAAGTGCCTTTGAGTCGATTCCAACCCATAGCGACCCTGTATAGGATTATCAAGGAGTGGCTGGTGAGCTTGAACCACCAACTTTGCAGTTCAAATGACTTTGCAGTCTGACGCATTAGCCCACAACGCCACACCAGGACTCATTACCGTAGCTTTCCTTTATTCTTGTGTACCTCTCAGAGTCTTCATTTGACTACTATGACTGTATAGTAAGTTTTCAGATTAGGGAGTATGAGGTCTAGACTGTATGTTTGCATCAATTTCAGACAGAAAAAGTTGGTTGTTGTTGTTGTT
>NW_006408579.1:2238116-2240080 GCF_000296735.1 Chrysochloris asiatica
ACTTCAAGAATGATTTTGAAATATTCTTTGTGAAGATGAATGCAATGCCATTTCTCTTGTACTTGTCTGTCCTGGTATAATAACTCAAAAGATTGTCCATTCACTATTACTTAGGATATTGGTCTTTATGTCTTTATGTCTTCCATTTCATTTTTGACAACTTGCCATTTTCCTAGATTCTTACATTCCAGATACTGATTATTAATGGATATTTGCAGCTGTTTCTCCTCATTTTGAGTAATCCCATGAGCAAATGAAGGTCCTGAAAGCTTTACTCCATTTATGTCTTTACGGTCAACTCTACTTTGAGGAGGTAGCTCTTTCCAAATCATATTCTGAGTGCCTTTCAACTTGAGGGGTTCATCTTCTGACACTATATCTGACAATAATCTGGGCTATTCATAAGATTTTCAGTGACATTCAAATTAGTGCACCTTTTTTTCCTAGTATGTTTTAGTCTAGAAACTCTACTGAAGCCTGTCAACAACCACTAGTGACCCTGCTGGTATTCAAAAGGTATTGGCATAGTTTTCAGTATCACAGCAAAAGACAAACAACTATAGTATGGCAAACTGACAGGTAAGTGGTGGACAGATTGAATTAAGTATAGTAAAGGAACACAACCCTAACACATACCTTTCCTGATTTCAAACCTCTTAGTCTTTGTTCAGGTTCCTCATGAGAACATTGAAGTGTTCTAGAATTTCCATTTTTCTCAATGTTATCCATAATTTGTTTTGATCCACAGAGTTGAATTCATTTGCATAGTCAATAAAGCACAAGTAAACATCTTTCTGGTATCCTTTGCTTTCAGCCAAGATCAGTCTGGCATCAGGAATAATATCTTTTGTTCCACATGCTCTTCTGAATTGGCTTGAATTTCTGGCAGCTTCCTGTCAATGTACTGCTGCAATCATTTTTGAATTATCTTCAGTAAAACTTTACTTGTATGTGATATTATTTACACTGTTAGATTATGTCTGTATTCTCTTGGGTCACCTTTCTTTGTAATGGACATAAATACGGATCTCTTCCAATTGGTAGGCCCTATAACTGTCTTCCAAATTTCTGGGCATAGATGAATGAAAGCTTCCAGTGCTGCATCAGTGTGTTAAAGCATTTTAATTTGTATTCTGTCAATTTGTAGAGCCTTGGTTTGTTTGCTTTTTTGTCAGTGTTTTTGGTGCAGCTTGGACTTTGTCCTTTAATACTATTGGTTCTTCTATTATTATTGTTGTTGTTGTTTTTAAAGTTTTTATTGTGAACTGAATGATAATTTACATTGGAGAACATAGGCTTTACACCATTGTTTCATAGCAATGATTACAATCTCCTCTGTGCATCATCAATCTACAGTATTTGCTTCCATTCCCTTTGTTGTTGTTGTTGTTTTTTGGGGGGGGGGCTGTGGGGGAGATGTCCACAAAAACACTCAGGAATATATAATAATTAAACAACCAAAGGGCATATTCTGCAAGTCTGCCTCCTGACCACCAGCACCCAGTCCCTTTCTTTCCATGAGTCCAAAGTCCTCAGCTGCTCCCTCTCTCCATGTCCTCATCTCTGCCTCCATCTCTGGTGTTGCTGCTTCTCTAGACAGGCTCCTGCATTCTGCCTGTGCTCTTCTCCCTTGATGGTCCTAGGGTCCACTGCTTCTGGACTGTAAGATTAACTACTCCCCCATTTTTGTTGAAAAACCTCTACCTTTACAGTTGTGTCAATCGCAATTAATCATAACAATTACTCACTATTGAATCATAAGAATCCCATCCCCATCTCCTTTTACCAGACCCATCTAGACAAGAGGAAAACTATTCAGTGTGGACTCTACCTTCCCCACACACTTTTAAACTAAACTCCTTTTTGAAAACTCATAAGCCAGTCAATTTGTGCCTCTATCACCCTCTCATTTTAGGTAGCAAATGTCTAAGTTGCCCATCCCTATCTATCCTGTATATAGAGGG
>NW_006408579.1:2241020-2243392 GCF_000296735.1 Chrysochloris asiatica
ACCCATAGCTCCACACCAGGACTCCATTTTGCCCGTAGAATCCCTTATTATTGCAAACTGAGGCTTGATTTTTTCTTTAGTTCTCTCAGCTTGAGAAATGCTGAATGTGTTTTTCCCTTTTGGTTTTTTAACTATCGGTCTTTGTGATTTCATTATAATACTTGGCTTTGTATTTTCTAGTTGCCCTTTGAAACTTTCTGTAGAACTCTTTTACTTCTTCATTTTTTCCATTCTTGTAGCTTCTCTACATGCCAGAGCAAGTTTATTAGCCTTTTTCTGGAATCCATTTTAGTCTTTTCTTTGTTCCCTGCCTTTCAAATGATCTTTTGCTTTCTTCAGGTCTGTTATTCTTGATGTCATCCCACAACTCTTCTGGTCTTCAGTCATTAGTGTCTAATACATCAAATGCATCGTTGAAATGATCTTTAAATCCAGGTAGGATATAGTCAAGGTCATATTTTGGCTCTTGTTTTACTTTTCTTCAGCTTCAGCCTGAACTTGCATATGAGCAATTGATTGTCTAGTCCACAGTCTGCCTCTGGCCTTCTTCATTGTCTTTTCCCACATATGTATTTAGTTGGATTCCTGTGTATTTCATCAAGTGAGATCCATGTGTATAGTTGCCTTTTATGTTGTTGAAAAAGGTATCTGCAATGAGGAAGTCATTGGTCTTGCAAGTGTCTATCATGTGATCTCCAGCATTGTTTTAATCAGCAAGGCCATATTTTCCAACTCTGATCCTTCCTTTTTGTTCCACCTTTCTCATTCCAATCATCATTAATTATCAATTCATCTTGATTGCTTGTTTGATCAATTTTAGACTGAAGATGCTTATTGTTGTTGTTGTTAAGTGCCGTTGAGTCAGTTCCAATCCAGAGCAACCCCATGTAAAACAGAATGAAGCACTGCCCAATCTGTGCCATTTTCACAATTGCTGCTATACTTGAGCCCATTGTTGCTGCTACCATGCCAATCCATCTTGAAGGGGGTCTCCCTCTTTTAAGCTGTCCCTCCACTTTACCAAGCATGATACCCTTCTCCAGGGACTGGTCCCTCCTGGTAATATACCCAAAGTATGAGAAATGAAATCTGACCTTCTTGACTTCTAAGGAACATTCTGGTCATACTTCTTCCAACACAGATTTGGTTTCTCTTCTGGAAGTCCAAGGTACCTTCAATATTCTTCTCCAACACCATAACTCAAATGCATCAATTATTCTTCAGTCTTCCTTATTCACTGTCCAAATTTCACATACATATGAGGCAATTGAAAATACCATGATTTGGGTCAGACACATTTTAGTTCTCAAACTGATATCTTTCTTCTTGAACACTTAAAAGAGATCTTATGCAGCAGATTTGCCTAATGTAATACATTGTTTGATATCTTGACTGTTGCTTCCATGAGTGTTGATAGTGAATCTGGGCAAATTTAAATTGTCATTTGCAATTTAACGTCTCTGATTCCCTGTGGTCAATTTTTAAGCTTTATTTTATTTCTGAGAAGTCTTTATCTGGGTTAGCGTTTTGGTAATGTTGTCATGTGTTTTTATCTCAAGTCATTGATTTTCTATCTAAGGAATTCACTTTAATATTTCTTATAAGGCACGTAAGTGTTATTTGTGCCCCTTTGTGATACATCAGTTGTTTCATAAGCTACTTTCAGTATTTTCTCTTTGGCTTTGGTTTTGGAAAGTTTTATTATGATGTATCTTTGGGTTTTTTTGTTTTGTTTTGTTTTGTTTTTTTAAGTTTTAATTGTGAATTCAGTGATCGTTTACATGGGAGAACATCAGCTTTACAGTCATCCTATCATATTTCTCTTCATTACAATGATTACAATCCCCTCCATGCATCATCATTCAACAGCATGTGCTTCCATTCTCTCTGTTTTTTGTTTTTTATTTTGGATGTACACTGAAGCACTCAGGAATATATAACCATTCAAACAACTAAAGGGTACACCCCTCAAGCCTGCCCTTTGGCTGTCAGCATACAGCGCCTCTCCCTGCCTGAGTCCAGAGTCCCCAGCTGCTCCATCTCTCCACGTCATCATCTCTGCCTCCATCTCTGGCATCACAGCTTCTCTGGATAGGGCCCCATACTCTGCTCTTCTCCCTTGATGGTCCCAGGGTCCTCCGCTCCTGGACTGCAAGATCAACCACTCCCCTCCTTTTGTTACAAAATGTCTACCTTTACCTATGCAACATTTACCATTAGTCCTGATAGCAATTATTCTCGATTGAACCATAAAAGTCTTATCCCCATCTCCTTTCACCAGCCCTATCCAGACAGGTTGGAAACCACTCAGTGGAGATTATACCTTTCCCCGCACCTTCTGAAACTAGGCTCCCTCATGTAAGCTTGTAAGA
>NW_006408579.1:2245082-2255262 GCF_000296735.1 Chrysochloris asiatica
AAGCCATTGAGGCTAGGTCAAATGGGTACTATCTGCAAGTTTGGGTGTTCTTGTGCATCTCTCCTCACTTCATATCTGCTGAATGCTTCACTCTCAGCTCTAGCCTTCTGTGGCAATGTCCTTGTCCATGAGCTCAAGTGTCCCCAGGTTTCACCATCCTATGAAAATTTAAAGCTTTGGAAACCCTATACAGCTGTGCTATGAGTTGGAACCAACTCAACAGCACTTAACAACAACATCCTATATGGTTTACTTAAGCTTCTTGGATAGTTACCAGTTTGTCTTACATGATATTTGGGAAGTTTTCAGCCAACATAATTTCAAAGATTCTTCTGCACTTTTCTTTATTCCTCCTTTTCTTGGATTATTTTTGCAAGGAAATTACTCTTCTACTGGTGTCCCACATACGTGTTATGCGTCTTTCGTAATTTTTTTTCTGACTGTACCACAAATAAGTTAGTATCAAGAGATTTGTCCTTATTTTTCTGGTTCTTTCTTCATTGATTCAATTCTACTTCTGTGTCCTCCATTGAGCTATATATTTATGAATTCCTAATCTCAAATGGTCTGATGTTAAAGTGAGGGTATAGATTGAGAAGAAATGGGATTCTGAAAATTGGGATAAGGATATATGGACAGATAATCAGGAAGCTTGGGACACTGAGTCCCTAAATTCTGTCAAATCATTCTTGCTAACAGTACCACCAGTCACATCTGAAGAGATGACTCCTTCTTTGTCTGTTGATCCATTATCATTAATATCATTGGATCCCCTGTTCACACTCAATAAAATTTACCCAACTATGCTTGCTGAATGATCCCTGAGGAATTGTGTGGGACATCGCCTGAGGTAGATGTCTCACAAGACATTACTGAATGTTCCCTCCACCAATTATTGCTTCTAGACCTAAAACTAGAGTCCCACAGAGTCCCAAAAGGTGAAGTACAAATTGTGACCCAGGAAGAAGAATGCTACACACCAAAAGAACTGCTTGATTTTTCTAATATGTACAAACAGAAACCTGGAGCATATGTGTGGCAGTAGCTATTGGGGGTGTGTGATAATGGTGCAAGGAACAACTCTTCAGCACTATGTCATAATTTAGTCTGTAGGGACCTTGATCATCTTTCTCTGTCACAAGACACCACACTGGTCCATTACATTGATTACATTATGCTGAGTAGACCTAATAAAAAAGAAGTATCAATAATTCTGAACTCATTGGTTAAAACATCTAGATGCTAGAGAGTAGGAAAATAACTCAACAAAACTTCAGACACCTTTCACCTCAGAGAAATTTCTAGGAGTTCAATAATGAGTGTGAGGCATTTGAGGAACGAGTTATTGCATCTGGCCCCTCCCACAATTAAAAAAGAGGTACAACACCTGGTGGGACTCTGGATTTGGGAAGCAATGTATTCCTTCTTTGGGTGTGCTACTCCAGTCTAGTTATTAAGTGATTTGAAATGCTGCTAATTTTGATGGGGGAAAGGCGGAGCACAGAAGAAGAGAAGGCTCTGCAACAGGTTCAGCTGTGCAAGCTGCTCTGCCACTTGGATCATATGATCCAGCTGATTCAATTGTATTTGACGTGTCAGTGGAAAATAGAGATGCAGTGTGGAGTCTCTGACAGGCACCTGTTGGTGAATCACAATGCAGGCCCTTAGAATTTTGGAGCAAAGCCCTGCCAACCTCTGCAATGATTACTCTCCTTGTGAGAAACAGCTTTTGTCTTGTTACTGGACCTTAGTAGAGACTGAACACCTAACCACGGGCCACGAAGTCACCATGTGATCTGAGCTACCCATTATGAATTGGGTATTGTCTGACCTACAGAGTCAAAAAGTTGTATATGCATAGCAGCATTAAATGGAAGTGGAATATACAAAACTGGGCTTGAGCAGAATCTGAAGACACAAGTAAGCTGCGTCAGGAATTGGCCAAAATGCCCATGATCTCCACTCCTGCTACAGTATCTTTCCTCTCCAAATCTGTGCCTATGGCTTCATGGGAAGATCCTTACAATCAGTTGACTGAGGAAGAGAAAACTCAGGCTTGATTTACAGATGGTTCTGCACAATATGCAGATACCACTCAAAAATGGAAAACGGCAGCATTACAGCCACTTTCTGGGACTTCCTTGAAGGACAGTGGTGAAGGGAAATCATCCCAATGGACAAAAAGTACAGCTGCACACTTGGTTTTTCATTTAGCTCTGAAAGAGAAGTGGCCAGATGTGTGATTGTATACTGATTTATGGGATGTGACCACAGTTTTGCTGGATGGTCCGAGACTTGGAAAGAATACGATTGGATAATTGGTGACAAAGATGTGTAGGGAAGAACTATATCATTAGACCTCTCTGAATGGCCAAAAAAAAGTGAAGATATTTGTGTCTCATGTAATTGCACACCAAAGGTTTACCTTGGCAGAGGAGAGTTTTAACAATCAAGTGGGGAGCATGACACATTCTGTGGAAACGAATCATCCTCAGTACTGTTATTGCCCAGTGGGCTCATGAACAAAGTGACTATGGTGGCAGAGAAGGAGGTTATGCATGGGCCTGGCAGCATGGACTTCCACCCTTCAAGACTTACTTGGCTACAGCCACTGCTGAGTGTTCAATCTGCCAGTATCAGAAACCAATACTGAGTTAGAGATATGGGACCATTCCTCAGGGAGATCAGCCCGAAACTTGGTGGCAGGTTGATTACATTGAACCATTCCATCTTGGAATAGACAATATGATTATAGACAGATTACTCTGGATATCAATTTGCCTTCTTTGCACACAATGCTTTTGCCAAAGGCATCATCTGTAGGCTTATAGAATACCTTATCCACTGTCATGGCATCCCACACAGCATCGCCTCAGATCAAGGGACACACTTCACAGCAAATGAAGTATGACAATGGACCCATGCTCATGGAATTCACTGGTCTTATCATGTTTTTCATTATTCTGAAGCAGCTGGCTTGATAGAAAGATGCAATGGCACAATTATGGTGCCAGCTATGTGGCAATAGCTCTAGGGTTGGGGCAATGATCTCCAGGAGGTTGTATATGCTCTCAACCAGCACCCAATTTATGGTGCTGTTTCTTGAATAGCCAAGATGCATAAGTACAGGAACCAAGGGGTGGAAATGGGAGTGGCACCACTCACTATTACCCCTAGTGACCTAATAGCAAATATATGCTTTTTGCATCTGGATATTTTAATTCCAAAGAAAGGACTAATCCCACCTGGAGACACAGCAACGATTCCATTGACCTGGAAGGTAAGAATGTCCCCTGGTGATTTGGGGCTCCTCATACATCTTGATCAACAGGCAAAGACAGGCATAATCGTATTGGGTGGTGTGATTGATCCTGATAATCAAATAATGGAGATAAAGAAGAGTATGTGTAGAATCCAGAAGATTCCTTAGGACACCTTTTAATAATACCATATCCTGTGATTAAATTCAGTGTTAAATTGTTGTTGTTGTTGTTGTTATGTGCCATCGAGTCGGTTCCGACCCATAGCGACCCTGTATAGGGTTTCCGAGGGTGTAAATCTTTACGGGAGTAGAAAGCCTCATCTTTCTCCCGCGGTGCAGCTGGTAGTTTCGAACCGCTGACCTTAAGGTTCGCAGCCCGATTCGTAACCACTACGCTAGCAGCCCAATTCCAACATGACTGCTAATGGCCACCAGGTGTTCTTCAGAAACCCTATACGGGGTCACTGTGCATCAGAACCTACTGGATGGCACTTAACAACAACAACTAATGGCCAAGACACTTCAGGACTGAATGTTTGGGTCACCCCACTAGGCAAGAAACCATAACCAGCTAAGATGCTTTCTGAGAACATAAGGACTACAGAATGGGTAGTAACATTATGGTTACATGTCTAGTTACAGAAAACAGGGCAGCAATAGCTATGTATATGCATGTGTGCATCAAAAATATTTGATGCACACATGCATATGCATAGCTATTGCTTTGTTCATATATACAACACATAGGTTGCTTTGCTCACTTGTGAAATAAGATGTAAATGGGGTCAGTGTGCTTTCGATTGAACGTGTGTTAGTTGTATCATGTTAGGTATAAATAATATAACTTTCCAATGGTCTTTATTTAGAGTTGTCTATGCCATTTAACCACCAGTTGTACGTCAGTTTGTTGCATGATGCCACTGGTATTTTGAATGCAGGCAGGGTGACCTAAGTGGACAGATTTCAGTTGAGCTTCCATACTAAGACAGACTTGTAAGCAAGAGAGGCAGACTACTTCCGAATGTTTAACCACTTAAAACTGTATTAATATTGAAATACGATGAATAGCACCAGAAAATTGTCAGATATAGTGCCAGAAGATGAGCCCCTCAGGTTGAAAGCAAAAGGTCATTAAGAAGACAAGGAAGAAAGAAAAGACCAAAATGGATGTCAAAAGAGAATCTGAAACTTGGGCTCCAGTGTAGAGATGCTAAAGCAAATGTAAAAAAATGAAGAGGCAAAAGAGCTGAACAGAAATTTTCAAAGGGCAGCTTGAGAAGAGAAAGTCAAATATTATAATGAAATGTGCAAAGATCTGGCATTAGAAAACCAAAAGGGAAGAACACTTTCAGCATTTAGTTATCTTTAGCAAAATTTTACTTGCTTGCGATATTAGTGATGTTGTCTGATGATTTCTGCATTCTGTTGGGTCACCTTTCTTTGGCATGGGCATAAAAAAGATGGCCCAATTGGTTGGGCCAGGTAGCTGTCTTCCAAATGTCTTGGCATAGATGACTGAATGCTTACAGTGCTGCACCAGTTTGTTGAAAGATTTCAGTTTGCATTCCACTGTTTTCATCTTCCTGCACTGTATCTGACAATACTCCAGTGCTATTCATAAGGTTTCCACTGGTTAACCATTCACAAGTGGTTGTCTCTCCATCTTCCTAGTCTTACTCTGAATGCTTCAATGAGACCTCCATCATGGGAGACCCTGCTGGCATTTAAAATACCAGTGGTATAGCTTCCGGCATCCCAGCCATACATAAACCACCGCGGTATGAACAAACTGACAGATGAGTGGTGGATTCTGACTATAAGTCTCTTGAATTCCTGAGCAGGTCATTTTATAACCATTTCTTCTTCAGGAAAGTTTTCTGCCCTTTATTTCATCATTTATTTGAGTCTTGTTATCCTGTTTCTTTGAATGATTTGTTATAGTCTTCTGTCTCTGAGCCATTAAGGTGTTATTTATATATTGTTTGTATGCTTGTTTGCCTCATCCTGATTTTTGTTTTGTTTTGATATATCCATGAGGGCAGGTCAGGAATGCCTCACTGTAGGGTGTGCTTTGCTGTTTGCTCATCTGGCAGCATGGGAACACTCACCACTTATCTCCAGGTGGGTGGGCCAATAGCAGGCAGGGTGAGCCTGTGTCCATGCTAACTGGACATGCAAGATGGCTGAGGGTAGATTGGGTGGGTGCTGGCTAACACGTGTTGTCAGTTCAGTGGTGGGGGAGTGCTCACAGTGGTTCACTAGGTGGACAGAGCAGATGGCTGGGAGTGTCAGAGCATACTGTCCACTTGGTGGTTGGGTGGAGCTGAGAACTAGGACTCTCCAATGTTCAGCATGTAGATGGGGTTGGGCCTGAGGTGAGTGGGGCAGATGATTGGGAGCACAGGAACACTCTTTGCCCTCTGAGTGGGTGGACCAGGAGTGGGGGAGGAGCTTCCAGGAGCATGATCCTATGTTCTCTGCCCATTTGGCTGGTAAGTGGGGTGAGGCGCTGAGAGCCAGCTCCGTCCGTAGGGCAGGCAGCTGGGGGTATGATCCTGTACTCTCTACGTGCTTGGCATGTCAGTGGGATGAGGGGTGGATTGGGTGAGTGGAGGTATGCTCTGCACTCTCCATTTGTTTGGCAGGTCAGCAGGGCTGGGGCAGAGTTCGTGGCCCAGTTAACAGGCAATGGGTGAGGTGGACTGGGTGCCAAGAGCACTTGTTCTCTGCTGCACTGTAGGTAGGATGGGGCTGAGGGAGCAGAGAGGATGGTTTATACTATGAGGGGCATAAAAATTTGAATGATAAATGGAATTAAACTAGAAAATTTCCACAAATGTTTTGAAGTCCCCTGGAATGATCTGTGATGGTTGAGATTGTAGGGCTGGAGGGTTCACATACTAATCATCAGGAAGGTGAGGGGAGGGAGAGCATGATCCTCTGATCACTGAACAAGGGTACCTGGGCACTTCCCATTGACTGCAGCCAGCAATCAGGACCCCAGTGTGTGTGTGTGCCAGTGTGAATGTGGGGCTGGCCAGGTTGGGGGGCCTCCTGCTGACACTCTGTGATCTATTACTCCATGAATGCCATCTGTCCTACTGATCAGGGACTGTTGCTGGTGAGTCCCCCTGTGTGTGAATCCTGGCTTCCTCCTTGATCTGTAGATGCAGGCGTCCCTGGAGCTGTTCCCTTCCTTCCTGTATTTTTCCTCCGTAAGCTCCAGTTCTCATTCTGCTCAAGTTTCTCTGTCTCCTATTAGGGAGTCTGTGAAGTTGTCTTTCTATGCTCCTCACCTGTGATCACTGCTGGCTGACTAAAGATGGTCACACTGTGCCAGGCCAGCTAGCAGGGTACCTCTTCTCTGTATCTCTCCTTGTTTGTTGTTTTTGCCATTTCTTCTTCCACTCTGTGTTCCATCAAATTCTTTATCTTTTCATTTGATGCTCAGGGTTCAAAGGATTGCCATCTGTACAGTTTCTATGCCATCACTTGGTTTCTCTGGTCTTTGCTGTTCAGGGACATTATGGTATGTCTCACTAAGCCACCATCTTGACTCCTCCTCCTTGCTCCAGATCTTATATGCTACATAATATCAAATTACCTCCAGGCCTCTGAACATTTTGTTACATATATTTCTACCACTGCATAATCTCTTCTTTTTTGCCTAGAATATTCTTCCCTTTCTTGTCTATCCAGATAACTACTCTTTGCATTAAATAGTGGTCTATAAACATTTTTGATCTTATACCCTACAAGTAAAATAATTAATACTCAAATATATTTTGTATATTTATAAAACATACAAATGCTATGTATTCTGAACAAATATACTATGTACCTTGTAAGTCACACACAGAATTGTATTTTATTAATGATCTCAAACTTTTTTGCTTCTCCTTCCCTCCAGGACTCCCCACAGAAAAGATTATTAACATTGTCCTAGATGCATAGTCTTGGGGTGTTTGGGTCATTACGACCATCTTAATTCGTAGTGGTTACGAATCGGGCTGCGAACCTCAGGGTCAGCAGTTCGAAACTACCAGATGTTCCGCGGGAGAAAGATGAGGCGTTCTGCTCCCGTAAAGATTTAAGCCTCGGAAACCCTGTACAGGGTCACTATGAGTCGGAACCGACTCCATGGCACATAACAACAACAACAATTGTACTTTAATTTAGGATTCAGTCAACAATGGATGCTAACTCTGTATTAAAAAAATTCTTAAGAATTTAAAAAAATGTCAGGTCCACTTCCTGTTAAATTTGATAAGCTCATTATTGTTTTTATCTAGCGACGTGACTGATAAAGAACTCCTACCAAGTAGCTCCTAACAAGGCAAACAACTTTGCCTTGTTTGTTCACTTACTCTCATGATTCATTAGTAAAAGCTGTAATCCATACTTTATTTGCAGGAATTATGTTCAGTAATTCTTTCCTGTAAGAGTTAACTTAAAAAGCAAATCATATGATTTAGAAATCCACTTAAGCATAAGTGCCATATGTCTCGGAAAATTCAGTAAAACAGGAAGGCCCTTGTGGAATTCTTCCCCTTTAATGAGGTCATTGTGGGTCATGTAACACCTGTTCCTTTTACCTAAGGACTAAGGAGGGCATCCCTATCTATCAGTAAATTAACCATTGGAAAGTCCATTTGTTACATTTTAAGGTAAAAATAAGTTCTGTTATTTCCAGCACTCCAAAGGATTATCCTGTGTAATATTTAAGTACATGTACCTACTCTGGAAGGAGCTCTGGTAGCGTAGTGGTAACGAATCGGGCTGTGAACCGCAAGGTCAGCAGTTCGAAACTACCAGCTGTTCCACAGGAAAAAGATGAGGCTTTCTGCTCCCGTAAAGATTTACAGCCTTGGAAACCCTGTACAGGGTTGCTATGGGTCGGAACCGACTCCACGGCACAGAACCACGACCACCTACTCTGGAGATCACTTGTAGTTGTTGTTATTGTTAAGTGCTGTCGAATTGTTCCTGACTCATAGTGACTCTGTATAGAGTTTCCAAGAAGTGGCTGGTGGGTTTGAAACATCAACCTGTGGCCAGCAGTCTAATGCTTATACTATAGTGCCACACCAGGACTCCTTTACAGACAGACCACTGTTGTTAAGTGCGGTCGAGTCCACTCACAAGCAACTCTGTATAGTTTTCAAGGAGTGGCTGGTGGGTTTGAACCACCAACCTTGTGGTTAGAAGTTCAGTGCTTATCCTGCAGTGCCACATCAGGACTCCACTGTTGTTGTTTAGTACCATTGAATCAGTTCTGACTCTAAGCGACTCTGTATAAGGTTTCCAAAGAGCAACTGGTGGGTTTGAACTATTGACCTTGTGGTTAGCAGTCTAGTGTTTGTCCTATGGAGTTATACCAGGACTCCACTTGTTGTTGTTGTTAAGTGCTATTGAGTCAATTGTGACCCACAGCGACCCTGTATATAGGATTTCTAAGGAGCAGCTGGTGACATTGAACTACCAACCTTGCAGTTCAAACGACTTTGCAGCCTGATGCATTAGCCCACAGCACCACACCAGGACTCTAGGACTCCACTAGCTGTATATAAATATACTTTGAAAAATAATATTCTCTGGCACACTAACTTTCCTCTGAGCTCCCATTATGGTGTTTATCTGTTTATGTCTCCTTCACTGTATGAGAGCTCCCACAAGGCTGGGAAAAGACAGCATTTATCTTTGGATGAATTTTAATCATCTTCATACTCCTGTATTCCTATGGTCCTGATAAATGTCTTACAAAGATATCAGGAACTGGGTAAAAGCTCAGTAATGGACTTGTTTCTTTTGGATGATTTTCTAAGGAGAATTAAGTTACAGATTTGAAAACTGCTTTCTAGCTGTGTGAACTTGAATAAGTTACTTCTCTTGCCCCTCAATTGCCTCATAAGTAAAATAAAAGCAATAATATTGTACCTACCATGCCAGGGATTTTGATCATTATGTACCTCAAGCATCTAGCCTAGGAGCTGGGATGAGTTAACTTTTATTACTGACTAAAGTAAACAATTTATTAAATTGCTGTTGATACTACTGCCAAATTTAGCTGCTTTTTAGTACAGTCAATAGGTCATGTCATCTGCCTCACTTTGACACAAATTGACTTCTTTATATGATGTGTTAGTCACAACAATCTCTTTTAGGTATTAACTGATGCTTAAGGAGGGGAACCACCAGGACAGTTTGTTGCACTGTGGTGGCTTGCATGTTGCTGTGATGCAGGAAGCTATGCCACTGATATTTTGAATGCTGGCAGGATCACCCATTGTGGACAGAGTTCATCTGAGCTCCAGACTATGAAAGACTCAGAAGAAGGAGAGATGGACTACTTCTGAATGGTTAGCCATTGAAAACCATATGAACAGCAGCAAAACACTGCCAGACAGCATCAGAATAGTGAATACTGAAAATGATGAATAGCACCAGAAAATTGTCAGATATAGAAGATGAGCCCTTCAGGCTGAAAGCCATTAAAATATCACTGGGTAAGAGTTGGCTCCTGAAAGTAGAGTTTTCCATGATGATGCAAATAGAGTAAAACTTTTGGGACCTTCATTTGCTGATGGAGCAAAACTTAATATGAGGAGAAACAACTGCAAATATCCATTAATAACTGGAACATAGAATGTAGGAAAATTGGAAGTTGTCAAAAGTTAAATAAAACACATAAATATCGATATCCTAGGCAATAGTGAACTGAAATGGACTGCTACTGTCCATCTTGAACCAGAAAACCACATGGTTTACTATGCCAGGAATGACAAATTGAAGAGGAAGGGTGTTGCATTCAGCATCAAAAAGAACATTTTGAGATGTATCTTGAAGTATAATGCTGTTATGTGATAGGATAATACCCATAGTCCTACAAGAAGACCAGTTAATAACACTATTATTCAA
>NW_006408579.1:2256557-2258153 GCF_000296735.1 Chrysochloris asiatica
GGAACACTTATCTTGCTCATGAGGAACCTATACATAGACCAAGAGGCAGTTTGAAATCAGGTAAGATGTACACCAGGGTTGTATTCTTTCACCATACTTATTCAATCTGTATGCTGAACTGATAATTTGAGAAACTGGATTATATGAAGAAGAACGTGGCATCGGGTTGAAAGAAGGATCATTAACAACTTTCGATATGCAGATGATATAACCTTGCTTACTGAAAGCGAAGAGGGCTTAAAATATTTACTGATGAAGATCAAAGACCAGTCTATGGTATGGGCTGCACCTTAATATAAAGAAAACAAAATTCTCACCTCTGGACCAATAAATAACATCATGAAAAATGGAGAGAGGAGTCCTGGTTCAGCACTATAGGGTAAGCAATAGTGAACTGAAATGGGTAAGCACTGGGTCCCAAGGTCAGTTTGAACTGAAAAATGGTTGGTTCAAACTCATTAGCTGCTCCTAGGAAACCCTATACAGGGTCACCATAAATCAGAAGTGACTTGACAGCACTTAACAACAACAAACAACAACAACAAAATGGAGAAAAGATTGAAGGTGTCAAGACAGCATTTTGCTTGGATCCACCATCAACACTCATGGAAGCAGCAATTAAGAAATCAAATGATGTATTATTGCCTTGGGCAAATCTTCTGCACAAGACCTCTTTAAAGTGTTCAAAGAGCAAAGATGTCAGTTTGAATACTAAAGTACACCTAACTCAAACCATGGTATTTTCATAGCCTCATATGCACATGAAAGTTGGACAATGAATAAGGATGACCATGAAACAATTGATGCATTTGTACTATGGTGTGGATAAAAAGATTGAAAGTACCATAGACTGCAGAACAAACCGGTTTGTAAGAGGGGTAACCTGACTGCTCCTTGGAAGCCAGAATGACCACTCTTTGTCTCTCACACTTGTTTGTGTGTTCAGGAGGTACCGTCTCTGATAAAGGACATCATGCGTGGTAGAGTTGAGGGACAGTGAAAAAGAGGGAGACCCCCAATGAGATGGACACTGGCAGCAACAGTGTAGCAGCAATTGTGAGGATGGTGCAGGCCTGGGCAGTGCTTCCTTCTGTTGTATATAGGGTTGCTATGAATTGGAACTGACTCGACCAGCAGTTAACAACAAGAACAAGGAGGGGGAAATGCTGCTACTTCAGATGTTTTCATCAGTTTTACTTCTGAAACGGATTCCTTGAATCCCTCTAAAAATGTCTCAATAACTGTTGCTATTTCTCTTTCAAGTGGTTATGAGTCAGACTGCTAACTTCAAGGTCAGCAGTTCGAAACTATCAACCAGTCCATGGGAGAAAGATTTTCTGCTTCTGTAAAGATTTACAGCCTCGGAAACCCTTTACAGGGTGGTGATGAGTCAGAACTGGTTCCTTGGCATACACCCACCACCACCATTTATCTTTCCTGTGGTACATACACCAAAATTATTGACAAAAGGTGCTACTGTAAGTTTCAGTAAACTTCTGTGGCACTGTGGACTAATGCGCTGGACTGCAAAGTCACTTTAAACCACAAGGTCAGTGGTTCAAGCTCACCATCTGCTTCTTGGAAACCCTATACAGG
>NW_006408579.1:2258368-2271405 GCF_000296735.1 Chrysochloris asiatica
CTCATCTTTCTCCCGCGGAGCGGCTGGTAGTTTCGAACCGCTGACCTTAAGGTTCGCAGCCCGATTCGTAACCACTACGCTACCAGAGCTCCTTGAAGACAGTACTAGAAAGGACAAAACCAATAAAGGTCACTCCAAATGTCACCATATAAAGTTAATATTTCCATAGGCACACAGTTTTACATAAATAGCATAAGTAGTGTGCAGTCTGGCACATTAACCCACAGCGCCACACCAGGACTCTACAGTAGGAGATATGAATTTTAGTTCTGCTACTTTAGATCTGTGAACATGAAGCAAGTAAGTAAAGCATTCTTGGCCTCAGTTTTATCTGAAAAGTGGAGTACTTGTATCGTAGGATTGTCGTAAAATTTAAATGAGATCATATAGGTGAAGTACTTAAGTACAATGCCTGGCATATTGTAAACACCCAATAAGATATTATTATAAATACTGTAAACTGATAAATGGTTAACAGTAGGTGGGAAGGTAACAGTAGTTTTTTAAAAATTCAGAGAAACATGAATAATGAACGTTTCATTATTTTCTCATAAAATTATCTCAAACTTTAATTCTTAATGTAAGGAGGGTAAGTAAAAAAGTATTGCTACATATAAACCTTTATCAAATAAAAATATCAAAATGTGAAGCCATTAATTTTTGACACATCCTCCATGTGAATCTATACACTTCTGGGCAGTGTTTCCATCTTTCTAACCCTCCTTGGTGTGGCACTGTGGGTTAATGCGCAGGACTGTGGAATTAATTTGAATCTTAAGGTCATAGATTCAAGCTCATCAGTCGCTCCTTGGAAACCCTATACAAGGTTGCTATGGGTTGGAACAAACTCAGTGTGGTACTTAACAACAACAACAACCCTTCCCTAAGAATTATTTGATTTACACCATGTTAAAATAGCAATTTTAACATCCTTGAGGGACTCAAATCATGTTCCTTTTCAATGCTCATTGAATTTTGGGAATACAAATAAGTCTGAAGAGGCAAGATCAGAGCTCTAGGGTGGATGGCATAAAGGTTCCCAACAAAATTCTCTTAGGACAGCCCTTGCTGTTCTCAAAGAATGAGCAAATCCATTGTTGTGATGGGAAAAAAAGAAAAAAATCCTTGCTGTAACGGTTTCTGTATATTTTTCACCAATGCAGTTTTACATTAAAAAAATGTTTTTTATTGTGTATCGAGTGAAGGTTAACAGACAAAATAATCAGTTTTACGTTCAACCAATCATAAGGTTTGTTTCATCTAAATGATTACAATCCCCTTCTTGTAACAACAGTTACCCTATTTCCTCCCTGTGGCTTCTCTTTTACATCTTATTTTTATACAAATCAACAAAGCAAAAATATTTGATATAAACACAGAAAGCAAAAAATATACATTCATTTAAATCTTCAAAGGGTACATTTTGCAAGCCACCCTCCTGTCCCGAGGTACACGGTCTTTCTCAGTCCATGGGCTTAGAGTTTGCAGCTGCTTTCTCTCTCCATGCCATCGCCTTGGCCACTGTCTCTGCTGTCAGTGCTTTTTCTAGGTAGGATCTCATGCTCCACTCATGCTCTTCCTTCTTGATGGTCTTGGGATCCTGTTCCTGAAATGAAAAATTAACTACTCCCCCCTTTTAGTTACACATCTTCTACAATTACAGTTATAACAATTACAATCAATCCTGCTAACAGTTACAATTGTATCACAAAATCCTATCACCATCATCCCTCATAGTCTTTCACCAGATTCATCTGGAAAAGAGGAAAACTATTCAGTGAGGATTCTACCTTACTCCCCTTGTTTTGAAACTAAGCACACTAATGAAAGCTTGCAAGCCAGCCACTTTGTGCTTTTTATTGTTGTTGTTAAGTGCCATCAAGTCGGTTCCGACCCATAGCGACCCTGTACAGGGTTTCCGAGGGTGTAAATCTTTACGGGAGTAGAAAGCCTCATCTTTCTCCCGCAGAGTGGCTGGTAGTTTCGAACCGCTGACCTTAAGGTTCACAGCCCGATTTGTAACCACTACGCTACCAGAGCTCCTTTTTGATAGCCAAAGTCTCAACTGCCCATCCCTATTGAACCAGTGCACTGATTAAGAGAAAACAAACTTGATCCTTGATATAAAGAATCCTTCCATTTTGGTTGGAATTTTGAGCAACTGCATCCATAAGCAAGATGCAGTTCATCAAATTGTAGCAATTATGCTTGCTTACAATACCAAACTTCTTTAGCTTAATCTGGTAGAGTTCTGGTCAGCTAGTCATCCCAGCTATGTCAAATGGGTATTATCTGCAAGTTTGAGAGTAGGGTATGATCTGCAAGTTTGGGAGATCCCGCCCCCCCCCACCCCCCTGCACTTCAGACCAACTGGCCACTTCATTCTCAGCTGTAGCCCCCAGTGGCTAGATCAGTGTTAGTGGGCTTGAGTTCACACATCTCCCTAGACTTCAGACAAGCCAGCCTGTCCTCTTTTCTCTCTCATCTCAAGGTCAATGGGTATCAATGGAACATGGCCAAGCTCAGACAATGTTTTCTTGCTGTATTTCCCCCAGTTCCACTCACAAATAGACTAGGGTCACTATAACCGTCTGAGCTGACCTCTCTGGCTTGAGAGCACAGCAGCTCCCCTCTGAAGTCAGTGTTTTGATCGAGTCTTCCTCTTGAGATCGTATTGGTAAATCCAAGACTCATCCCTGGTTACAATTCACTCCAAAAACTTTTCTTCGTTAGCTTTGATCTTACTTAAAAAACTAATGGAACGATCAGCTCTTTGAGTTAGTTGATTTTTGTGTAATGATTTGAGTACCTACAAAGCTGAAAGTTTGTTGAGGCTAAGACGCGTGCTTAAAATTGAAAATGTGAGATCCTAAGTTCAGTAGCTAGAGTTTTCTTCTTCCCCAGCAGTATCTTCATTCCTCTAGGCTGACTCATCTCAGTTCTTCCGAACCTTCCTTAAATTGCTTAATCCATCTAAAAACTGTGTTTTATGTACTGTAAACTTGTAAAGCTTCAAAGATTTGTGAAGATGTCCACTTGAGTTTTGTTAAAATTTTGCTACTAGCCCTGACCTCAAAATCAGTTTTTCCAAAAAGTATCCTTTTCTTGAAGGCACCTCATGAGACTAAGACAAGTGTATTACTGAGAAAACTTGTGTGCAATCATGCATTCATCAGAGACATGTTTAAATATGTTTTATTTGGATCAAACCTGTGTATGTATGAACTGAAACCCTAGTAGCAATACTTTTTGACTTACCCTTGTACTACTTTTTTCCTTATTACATTTTCCTGTCTTGTTCACGTTTTATTTTAATAGCATCCATTCAAAATATTTGGAGACAACAGGAAAGCTAAGTACATTCAAGTAAGACTATTTTTTGTACTTTATACACAAAATACTACCCATAGTTCCAATTTGTATATCCCAAACATTTATTAATTATTGTCTTGTTGGTCTAAGAGGAAGGCAAGATTCAAAGCATTGTCTCACAGTAATTTTAGGGAGCAAAGCACCTTTTAAAATAGCATGGAGAGCTACCAATCAGCTGACAAGGTTGCCATGGGCTAAGTGTGCTTAAGTGGTTTACTTTCCCTCATGACAGACAGCCTTAGGGTCCTGGTGTGGTGCTGTCGGATAAGCGAGGTCCGTGTGAACCACAAATTTGGCAGTTCAGACTCACTAGTAGCTCCTTGGAAACCCTGTACAGGGTTGCTATGGGTCGGAACTGACTCGAGGTCACTTTACAGCATGACATCCTTAGAGGTACAAGGGCCTCTACTGCTCGGGGGGGCTACAAAATCTATGTTCTGGTTGAATAGTACAAATTGATTGCCTGTTGTCACATTTACCCCAGGCTTTTTAGTTTAGCCTTCAGTGTTTTAACTATTGGTTGCCAACATTTAAGAATCCAGGCATCTCACACAAAAATCCAACTTTTGGGTTTATTTTGGGAAAACAATAATATTGACTATCTCAAAACAGTAAACCCACATTCTTGAGGGAAACAAACTCCAGAGCTGAAGAGCAGCTGCTACTTTTAATTCCATTATGGGTATTTCAAGTTGCCAAATTCTAAGCTGACTTTTCTTGTTTCCCATCAAAGCTTATTTTGTTCTGTCCCAAGTCCCTCATTAGTTTTTCAATGTAAATAACTAGGCAACCCAATAAATTATGAGTACTTTTATATGTGCATTCTGGAGATAGCATCTTAACAGAAAGGGTTTGCTGCTGGTGAGAGTTAAGGTCTCCGTGGATCATCATCTGGATGGCAAATGTACTATGTTCCCTGCTATCCTGATCTTTAGCTACATACACCTTACTGTCCTGAAAGACAAAATAAATCGGCTCTCTGGTTGAACAATATACGCTGTGAAATATACTGAAACCGTACTTTTACAGATGACCCTCATTCCATAGGGCTCAAAGCCACTGAGGGTTTTTCTGACTCCGTTTCGTTTCCTCAGACTTCAGGATATCCGGCCTGACGGCATTTCCCCTCACCTGCTTACTGTCCATTTTGCACTGGGCAATAGCGTCCAAGGAGCGCGCGCGCATCCAGAATGAGCTCATTCCTTAGGGGCGTTTCCAGAAGGCCCCGCTTGGCCGCGCGCGCACCAAGCGTAATCGGCCTGACGCTACCAACGGCCCCCGCGGCTGGGCGTGGCGTGTCTGCCCACTGGGACTGCTTTTCTGGAAGCTTTGTCCCCACTTTGTTGTCTGAGAATTAGCCTTCGTCTGGCCTTTCTGAGGAAGATACACGCGCAGAGTTAGTCGCACAGGGCCAAGAGCCTCTAGTGGGTGGGGAGACCTCGCTTAAGCATAACAGAACCCAGCCTCGCAGACCACAAACACGGGCTCTTCTTCAGTAAATATATACAGCCTCGGAAACCCTGTAACAGGGTCGCTATGAGTCGGAACCGACTCCACGGCACATAACAACAACAACAGAGGAGATGCACATAAGATCCGCGCTCCTTATCCGCGGCTATGATATGGTAGGAGCATCCGCAGGGTAGTGAGGCGAGTTAGGAAGGCCTTTCGCCACGATCACTGTCGAGCTTTTAGCTCCTGGGACCTCGCCGGAGGCTGAAGGCCAATCATATTGTAGCTAGGTCTTGCGATAAGACGGCAGAAAGTGTGGATTGGTCACCGTAACAAGTATCGGTCTCCCTCCCTTTCCTTTTTTGCCCCCATTCCAGTTCTAAGCATCAAGCCAATAAGAAGACGCTTTATAGACGTCCTCGCTTAGTGTTCTTCATTTCCCCACCTTGCGAGGGAAGAAAAGTTCTGATTGGCTAGACTTTCCTCGGAAGCCCCCGTCCCTTCTCCAATCACTGAGTGAAGTACACGCCCCAGCGGAGTTTCTCAGCCAATTACAAAGCAGCCACGGCGCCCAGCCTTAATGTTTCACTAGGAACTATGGGCTTCATCGTCCTCAACTTTTCTTGCTTTTTCATGAGAGCCGGCGACTCTGATTGGCTACTATTTCCATAGTCGAATTTCTCCTCCAGCCAGCCGTAGAACGAGGCGAATCTACCTTCTCCCCGTTCGGCAATCTTCGGTATTTTCCGCTCCTTGGGCGTGGATTTCCAGTGTCGCTCTCCAATTGGTTCCTCAGGTTGATCGGATTTTTCCGGCAGAAGCCTCAAACAAACGACATCCGTGATTGGAGCTGCTCGGCTTCGGCTCGCAGCCGAAGAGGGCGGGCGCGGGGCTCGGCCGGCGATTCCCAGACGCCTGTTACGCGGGCGGCAGGGCGCTGGGCGGTGTAAGACTGGGTGGGGGAGGAAGGAGGCGGAGGACGAGTAGGAGGGGGGAGGAGGAGTGGGGACGAGCTAGGCGGCTGCGCAGACGGTTCTCCTCACACACAGCAGCCCCCGACCCGGGCGAATGCGGGCTTGTGCTGCCGCCGCCGCCGCCGCCGCCGCCGCCGCCCGGGCCGAGTGACAAAGGAAGGAAGGAAGGAAGGAAGCGAGGAGGAGCCGGCCCCGCAGCCACTGACAGTGCTCCGGGCTGGGGGCACAGCGTGGACACTTCCTGAGCCGGCACCGAGCAGAGGCGAGGGGCAGGAGGGCGGCCGCTCTGGTGCGGTGGACGGGGGAGGGGGCCCCGAGGGACGGAAGCGGTTGCCGGGTTCCCATGTCCCCAGCGTATGGGGAGCAGTCGAGGAGCCGCTGCCTGGGGTCTGAAGGGAGCTGCCTCCGCCACCGCCGCCGCCATGGCCGCTGGATCCAGCCGCCGCCTGCAGCTGCTCCTGGCGCAATGAGGAGAGCAGCCGCCGCCACCGCCCGCGTCTGACTCGCGACTCCGCCGCCCTCCAGTTCACCGAGCCCTGGTCGTCAGCCCGCGGGATCCCGTCGCCGCCGCCGCCGGAGCCGCAGCGTTTCCCGTCGCATCTCCGAGCCACCCCTCCCTCTCCCTCCCTCCTTCCCATCCCCCTTCTCTTCAAGCGTGAGACTCGTGATCCTTCCGCCGCTTCCCTTCTTCATTGACTCGGAAAAAAAATCCCCGAGGAAAAGATAATATTCAAAGAACTTATTTTCAATCAAGTATTTGACCCTGTTTCACGTGATATAAATATTTTTTAGGAGTCTTCCTTTTTTTTCTTCCTTCTCCTCTTCCTCCCTGAAAGGGAGGGGGTAAGAACTGTATTTTGTCCCCAGCCCCAAATATCTCAATGTTCAATATCCGTACTGATCTGTCTTGACGGAGAAATACATCGATCGGTTTTTTTTTTTTAAATAGCTGTACAAAAGGAGTGAAAAACCAAGAGGACGAAGTCTTTTTCTTTTTCTTGTGAAGAAGTTAATGCTGCATTTATCATTAACCTAATACCCTAACATAAAACAAAAGGAAGAAAAGGAGGAAGGAAGGAAAAGGTGATTCGGGAAGAGAGTGATCATGTCAGGGCGGCCCAGAACCACCTCCTTTGCAGAGAGCTGCAAGCCAGTGCAGCAGCCTTCAGCTTTTGGCAGCATGAAAGTTAGCAGTGAGTATTGATTTCATTTTACACCCCTTCGCCATCTCGTCCTGAAAACGAAAAAACCTTGAAATAATCAGAATATGAAAATAATCAGACCTCATGCCTAAGGGCAACCTGGGTAATGGAAAAGGGCAAAAGCTGTCTTCAGTCAAGGGTGAGGCAGCTCCCTCTTTTCTCCCAAACCCCTCCCCCGGTTTCATTAACCTTGAATTGACAGAATATGATTTTTCTTTGGATCATTTGATTGGCGACATTTCTTATACCTGTCTTGCTGTTGGTAGTTTCGCCTGAATGTTTCCACGTTCAAATAGGGATGGAAGTGTTTACTTGCTCATCTTTTTGAATAAAGATGAAGGGCAAGACTTGATTCCTAAACCATTGTGCACATTTGCTGTGCCTTCTCTGTTGTATATTTCAGTTAGCTCAGCTCTCTGGGATCCGTATGGTTTTGTATATTTAATGGAGACACTAAATGTCACAACCTCCTAATATGCCTTACTTGCTTGTGTGGCTATATCAAATATTTGTTCTCCAGCCCCGGGTGAACTTGCTCTGTGACCAGCAGTAATATTTGGAGGCGAGCAGAGGCTCCTGTTTTTGACGGGCCCGGGGGATCCCACCGATGCCTGCAGCAGGAGGGACCATCCCTACTAGCATTGTCTTTAGTCCGATAGGGGCTGAGTGTGTTCTATATTTCGCCGTTTTGACACATTTCCAATTTACCACTGTATAATTTATGTTGCATCAAAAGGCAACTTGGAAGTAAGTTCAAGTTCTGATTAAGCTTTGTAATATCACATTCCCAAGTACTAAGGTAAATACATGTTAACTGTCACTGCCTCATTGTCATCTAAGTTCAGTTTCCCAAAATTGAATTGCGTTCATTACTTGTTAAGTGTTCCAGAGAGTCCCTGTTTAAAAATACTCTTACAGGGGTTTCCGGTCACATTTAGATGATTTGGATTTAGTTAGAAGAATTCTGATTTAGTCATTTCCTTTGCAGAATGCTGTGGTCTTGGATCTCAGAGTTGTCAGATTGGGTGTATTCTTGTACCTGATTTGTGCTTAAAACTTTGTTCTTGAAGTGATTGGTATACTAAGTATCCACTGTGTAATGTATCGGTTTGCGGAGCTGCTTATTATATCTTTGAGAAGGTGATTAATGATATTTTATTTGAACATACTTCCAGTATTTGACAGAAGTGTGTGTATTGTTTCCTGTTCCTGGAGAAAAGGGGAATGGACAGACTGTTTTGTTGTTTAGAAGAACTAAAGAACTGAGATATTAAAAGTGTGTGTTGATAGGTAAAATTGATTATATCATTAAGCATCATAAAATGATCAGTTTTAATTAAATTCAAGAATATAAAATCATAGGCCAAGGTAAATGTGAAATGGGAAATTATTTTTGAAAGTTAAAATACCCCCCCCCCCATCCCTACCCCCACCCAGTGACCAGCTACTGCAGAAGAGGAGTGCTGATTATGTATCTTTCAGGAAAGGGTCATTTGAAAGGAATATTTAAGAATTCTGGGGTAATTTTCAGCTATGATGAAGCAAATCTTATAATAGCTACTTCAGAGCCTCTTGTGGTACTGGAGTGTTTGTATGTTTTACATCTTGATAATATAGTTTAAAGCCACTTGAGATCAATTTTAGGTAATTAATTCATTAGATCTATTTCACAGAGCAAAATAAGAATAGCTTTATAGTGCTAAATTTTTGGGCTTTTCATTTTGTTTCCAGGATTTTCTTTGAAAATGATTTTTTCATAGTATGACTGAGGATGGAGTAGCTGGTATAAATACGTAGATTAAAATATTTGACTTTCTGTTACCATATAGATCAGCTAAACATTAAAAATTTTGGAATTTAGCGCCTATTACATGTTTTTGATAACCTTGACTCTAGGGACATTTTAGAAGAAAGGGGTGTTAAGCATTTATTTGAATCCTCCATACTAAGGAACCTCTGTTCCAAAAAAACTCTTTATAGTTCTTTGGCTTGAGAACTTGTGGGACAAAATTTGAAAATGAATAGCATGACTGCAAGACAGTAAAATACAAATTGAATCCTTTGTTCTGAAGAACAAAGAGTTAAGGGGAGAGGCTGATGGGTTGGAGAGGGAAGACACCCTGTACAAAGTGCTGGTTTAAGACAGGTGTTAAAGGAGGCAGTACTTAAATTGATAGAGAAGGTTGAGGGATTGTAGGTAGAAGAGAGTGATTTTTATATGGGAGGTAGTAAGCAAGTTAACAAATCTGAATTAAAGAGGGCTTGGCGCTGTGGGCTAACATGCTGGGCTGCAAAGTCGGTTTGAACCGCAAGGTTGGCGGTTCAAGCACACCAGCTGCTCCTTGAAACCCTGTATAGGGTTGCTATGGGTTGGAAGTGACTCGAAGGCACTTAATAACAAATAGTAAGATAAAAAGGATTGATATTTGAGAAATATGGGACTGTCTGTTGATGGAAGGCAGATGGGACCTGTAAGAGTTTGGTTGAGGTTTAAGAGATGATCCGTAATCATTGTAGGGTGCTTGTGCAAGATGTTTGAAGATGATTTGGGCAGCTGTGTTGGTGAATTAAAGTGGAGAAATAGAGTCCTTTTAGGGAGATAATTAGGATTCCTGGTGTGATGCTGCACGATAGGCACTGGACTGAAAGGTCTGCCGTTCAAACCCACTAGCTGCTTCTTGGAAGCCCTATACAAGATTGCTGTTAGTTGTAAATAACTTGAAAGCATTTTAGCAACAACCACAACAATGTGAATGATGAGAGAATAATGTAAAATGTGAAAATAGAGTCACCTTTTCCATCTAAAATTAAGGAGACAATATGAATGAAGAACTGGCAGATTTTGGAATGGGTTGAAAGGGAATATTTGTGGAGTCAGGAGTTAAAAATAAACTCTGATGTTATTGGTCTGGAAGACTTGAATGTTGAGTTTTATTGTTAGTTGTAATGGGAAAGTTGGGAAAGTGCTGAGATGAGAGGGTAGATGACTGGTTTTGTTTTTTAATATTCAGTAAGTTCTCTTGAACTTTAGCAGAAAGTTCCTGGCAGTGATATTTCAACTTTCCAATCAATTCATTGGCGTTTCTAAATTATCTCTACCTAAAAATGTTGGCTTAATATTTGGGAACCTAAGGATTTTTATTTTAATGCTTTCCATTGAAATTCTGAAAATGAAAATAACTTTTACTTAAAAGTCACAAACTTGAAACCTAGTCATAATCATTTCATGGAATTTATTTAAAGACAATGAAAGTAATTTTTATATTAAACTGTGAGTTAAATTTTTCAGATAGCTGATATAGCCTTTAATGTGATCTTTAGTACATGCTTAGAACTTGTTTTTCCTAATTATTGTTAGATAAACTTTGCATTTAAAATAGTTATAATATTAATCATGTTAGTCTTAGTTTGTGAAGGCTTCAGCAGAAATTAAAAAGTTGATTCTATAATATGTAGTTTTTGTGTCCCCCCATTGCATTACGTATTTTATACCAAATTTAAGTCAGTGTATTTGAAAATTTTTTTTTAATTGTGGTGAAATCAAATCCCCCCCCCCATCTTGGTTCAGGTGTTATTAAATAAATGTTAATATAGTTGCATTTCCTTATGCAGAATCACTGATGTTTTGTTACCAATAGAGAATGTAAGGGATTGTGTTTATGATGGTCCAGCTTAAAATATTAGTAGTAAACTTTTTTGGTATACTGTTGGAGAATATTTAACTAAATGCTTATGTTTAATACAAGATTTAGAAAGAGGAAATAAGTCAATGAGTATCACTTAAGTGGTTTCCTCATGTTATGTTTTTTAGATAAATTTTTTCCTTAATGAAATTAGTAAGAAATATTAGTTGCATATTATTCTACAGTTTTAAGTAGAGTGGTTAAAATCAAAGAGTAAGAAGCATCTTATAGTCTTATTTTCCTGGGAAGTTTATTCTCTTTGTGACTCTATAAAGATTATTAAAATTTAGCCAAACTTCATTTTTATCCATGTGAATGGGAGCTCAATTGTAAAACTCAATACCAAAACCTGATTTTAATCGAGTTTTCATTTCTTTTGGCACTGTGGCATTCATATAAGAATTACATCCTCTTGTTGCATGCATCAGTCAAGTACTGATTGTGAAATGACCTTAATGCATGGCACTATGAAAGAACATCAAGGAAACTCAGGAGATTCACCAATTCATTTATGGCTGATTGAGAACTGCACTTAGTAAATCAGCTGACATCTCATTTTTGTTACACAGTCAAGTTGAAAGGCAGGATTTACACCCTTTGCTACTTATAGTGTAGTATCTTATACTGAACTTGAGTTGCAGGTGTGTGATGTTAACTTGGAGAAACAGTAAGGTTAGGGAAGCCAGAGAGTTGTCTTTTTGTTTGTAAGCAGGAGCAGCAGTTCTGAGACTTGGGAGGCTCTATTTTTGTGTGTACTTTACCCATAGAGAAGGCTTTGAAACATGTATTTGCTGACCCTGGAGCCATAGATCTATACCTTTTAATAAGAACTCTGCAAGGTTGTATGAGGCAGAGATGGGGATGGGCAGGATGTGAGACTGTGCTGCCTCTTGGGATGCTCCACCCTACAATGGAGAATGGAGGGACAGAGCACGTGGGTGTGACCCGAATGTTTGCAGGTACTAACAGGACCAACCTGCTCCCCCAGAGATTGTTCTGTTAAGAACATAATCACCATGAGTCAATGAATTTGCCCCAGTGTTTAGTGTTATTTTCTAGCTGATTTCCACCCCCCACCCCCCCAGCCCCCAATTGAAAGGAGAGTCTTCTGTGATTTCAAGGGTAAAAACATTTTCTTGGTTCACTGTTTTAAAAATAGAGGTGGCAGCTTTTACTTCTATCTTGGGTTAGCTTCTTTGGTTATTCAAACTCTCTTTGAAAATTGTTGAGTGAGACATAGTAACGCATATTTATATAAAAACCTTCATGAATAGAGTAACAAGGGAAAACTGGCAGTAGAGGTAATGAGAACAGTTGTGTTCCCCAAAGTTTCCTACCATTAAACTGATATTAAAGGAATATTCTATTAATTATTGAATTTTTATTTTTTATTTTTAATTAAATTAATACTAAGCACACAATGGGCATTTGAACCCACTTGAAGACACTTAACAGCAATGGACATTAAGTAAATTATTCTAATCTGTGCTTGTTCAGGTACAAGATACACTCTTAGCTTATCATCAGTTCCCTTTCTCACTTTTGCTTATATTTTGGGAGTACAGATCTACTTTCAAAGGATATACGAGTTACAGTTCTTTAAATGGTTGAACCTTATTCTGTTGAGTAGTTTTCTTAGATTGAGGCAATGATTTGTTTTTCTTGAAACTAATACTGCCAGTCACTTTGGGGTTTTTTTTTTTGGTTTCCAGGGTCTCCCATGAACAACAGTAGCATAATACATAAGCCTTTAACATGTTTTCTTTTTTTTTTCCAACATGACCTGGATATATTACTTTTTTTTAAATCATTCTTTTATATCAGCTTAGTAATAAAAGTATGATTATAAGGGAGTAGAAATAGATACTCTTTATCATCATTCTAGAAACTTTTGTTTTAAATGGTTGCATGATTTAAATTGATCCAACAACAAACAACATGACAAATGAATTCAGGTCGAGGATTGATTAGGCATGCTGTAACACTGTAGGATAAGCACTCGACCTCAAGGTTGGTTTGAACCTCAAGGTCAGCGGTTCAGAATCACCAGCCATCCTTTTTAAACCCTATACAGGGTTGCTATGGGTCGGAACTGACTCAGTGTCACTTAACAACATCAAGGCAGGAAAAGGAGCTTTCGTGGCACAGTGAATTAGCTTTGAGCTGTTAATGGAAGGATGGAGGTTTGACCCTACTAATGAATGGCTCAGTGGTAGAAAGATGAGGCAGTCTGCTCCGGGTAAAGATTTATAGTCTCAGAAAACCTAGGGAGCAATTCAGCTCTGCCCTATAGGATTGCTATGGGTAAGAATTGACTTATTGGTTGTTGTTGTTAAGTGCCGTCGAGTCGGTTC
>NW_006408579.1:2271710-2278161 GCF_000296735.1 Chrysochloris asiatica
GTTTATAGGTTCAGTTGTGAAGATTTGTTTTTCCTAAAGTTGAAGTGTAATCCATACTGAAGGCTGTAGCCTTTGTTCTTCATTAGTTGTTGTTGTTGTTAAGTGCTGTCGAGTCTATTCCGACCCATAGCGACCCTGTACAGGGTTTCTAAGGCTGTAAATCTTGACGAGAGTAGAAAGCCTCATCTTTCTCCTGCTAAGCGGCTGGTAGTTCTGAACTGCTGACCTTAAGGTTCACAGCCCGATTCGTAACCTCTACGCTCGCTACCAGAGCTCCTTTTTAAGTGCTTCTGTTCTTTTTCAGTTTCTGCAAGCTAGGTTGTGTCATCTTCATATCAGGAGTTGTTAATATCACAGGTTCCTCCAATCCTGATTTGATGATGTTCTTCACAGTTCCTTGTATTATTTGCTCAGCATAGAGATTAAATAAGTATGGTGAAATGGTATAACCCTGACATACACCTTTCCTGATTTTAAACCGTGCAGGATCGTTCTTTTCAAGTGATTGCCTCTTGTTCTATGTACAGGCTGCACATGAACAAGCATAATTAAGATTAAGTGTGCAGGAATTCCCATTCTTTGCAATGTTATCCATAATTTGTTATGATCCCTACAGTCAAGTTTCTTTTCATAGTCAATAAAATACAAAATACCTTTGTGGTGAAAGAACTAATATTATTATGTCCACTATTATGCAAACAAAAATCCTCACCATTGGGCCAATAAATAAAATACTTATCAGTGGAGAAAAGATTCAAGTTGTCAAAGACTTCATTTTGCTCAACCATCAACATTCAACCATCAACATTCATGGATGCAGCAGTCAAGAAATCAAACAACATATTGCATTAGGCAAATCTGCTGTACAAGACCTCTTCAAAGTGTTGAAGAGCAAAGATGTCAGCTTGAGGACTAAGGTGTGCCTGCATGGTTATTTTCAATAACCTCATATGACGCATTTGAGTTATGGTATTGGAGGAGAATATTGAAAGTTCCATGGGCTGCCAAAAGAACAAACAGATCCATGTTGGAAGAAGTGCAGCCAGAGTGCTTCTTAGAGGCCAGGATGGCCAAACTTCGTCTCCCATACTTCAGACATATTGTCAGGAGGGACCAGTTGCTGGAGAAAGATATCATGTTTGGTAAGGTGGAGAGTGAGAGAAAAAGATGAAGACCCCCAACAAGATGGATTGGCCAGGTGGCAGCTCGATGGACTCAAGCGTGGCAACAATAGTGAGGTTGGCCCAGAATCAGGCAGTGTTTCGTTCTGCTGTGCATAGGGTTGCTATGAGTCGGTACCGACTTGATGGCACCTAACAACAACAAAACAACATATGCATGCAGAAGTTAGACAGTGAGTAAGAAAGACCATAGAAGAATTGATGTATTTGAGTTATGGTGTTGGAAGAGAATATTGAAAGTAGCATGGGATACCAAAGGAACAAACAGATCTGTGCTAGATGAAGTACAGCCAGAGTGCTCCTTGAAGCCAGGATGGCCAGACTTTGTCTCTCATACTTCGGACATACTGTCAGCAGGAACCAGTCCACTGGAGAAGGATATCATGTTTGGTAAAACGGAGGGTCAGAGAAAAATAGAAAGACCCCCAGCAAGATGGATTGGCAAAGCGGCAGCATCAATTGGTTCAAATATAGCAATGATTGTGTTTCTGTAAAATCAGTTTGTTCCTTTTAATTGATTAATTTGTGTTGATTGAGCTGAGTCAAATAAAAATAAGTTGTTACTACTAGAGTTGGCAGTTAACAACAACTAGAGTTTTGAGTTTGTCTTGCCCATGAAAGATTGAAGGTACTAATAACTGTGATAGATGAGTAGGTGCATAGATAAACACGCAGGCTGAACCAGGTGTGGGAAAGAGAGCAGGAGTATACCTACAAATGTATGTAGGCTTGACCAAGGATATTTCTACAAGGCTATTTACCTTTGCTGCAAATATATCCATGGATGTGATAGAGCATATGGGGGCAAAGTTAGGCAAATTTCTTAGACAACCAAACATCTTGAGGGAATGATTGGCTGGGCCTGGGGGCTTAGGACCATGGTGGGGTGGGCAGGAATAGACCATGATCAATTGGAGTAACAGTCTAGAAACTAAGTGTTCTACATCCTGCGGGGTGGGCAGAGGACACCATGATCAATTGGAATAACAGTCTACAAACACAGTGTTCTATATCCTACTTTGGTGAGGAGTGGCTGGGGTCTTAAAAACTCATGAGCAGCCAGCCGTTTTAGGTGCAACTATTCGTCTTTCTCTGTCCAGAGGAAAACAGAGTGATGAAAATCAAAGATGCATGGATTACTGGACAGTGAGAATATCAGTCTTCACAACCCTAAGAATAGAACTAGATGGTGTCAGGCTACCACTACCAACATCTCTGAAAGGACTCACATTTAGAATGTCCTAGATAGGGTGGACATTCCTCCCTGTGTTTCTTGTTTCTATTTCTCTTCCTTTTCTGACCCTTTTGAACTTTGTACTTGGGTAAATGCTACCATTCTGATCTCAGTGGTTTATTTGAAATGTGTAAACTTTCCTAGTGTTAGCCTTACAGACCTGGCTACTGTTTGGCTGAAAATCAAGCCCCGGGGGAGAGTTCAGTTTCAGATCTGAAGGATGGCTAAGGGTCACAGTCTTGGAGGTTCCACCAGCTTCCATCCAATGAATAAGCCCGGTCTCTTTTTATGATTTTGAGTTTTGCTCCAAATTTTTCTTCTACTCTATCTGCTGTTAAGTGCTGTTGAGTCAGTTCCAACCCCTGTATAGGGTTTCTGATGAGCAGCTGGTGGGCTTGAATTGCTAACTTCATAGTTCAAAGTCCAGTGCTTATCCTACAGTGCCACAATCAGGACTCCATATCAATAGTTCATATATATTTTCTTTCCACTCACTGATTGCAATTTCCTTATATTGGAATTGCAGTCAGTGAGTGGAAAGAAAATGTATATGAACTGTTGATCTGCTCTGTAAGCCTTTACCCAATTCACAATAAAAAGTCTAAAAAATAACTGGAGGCATTAGAGTTATGCCTGGCATTAGATTGACTGTATTATAGGTATAATTGTTTTCTTAGAGCAATTCCAAACTTTTTACACTATATATATTGTTGGAACCTGGAAGGGAAGAAGGAAGATTTGACCTGATACGGATTATTATTGTTGTTGTTGTTGCTAAGTGCCTTCGACTCAGTTCCAACTCATAACAACCCTGTATAGGGTTTCTGAGGAGCTCCTGGTGAGCTTGAACTGCCAACCTTGTGAATCAAATGACCTTGCAGTCCAGTGCATTAAGCCACAGTGCCATACCACATAGGAATTGAATAATAATATATATAATTATGTTATTTCTATATAATACATAATTATAACTATAGTGATATTAATTGGATACAGTGTATCAGATAGTTATATATATTTATGTATGCATTTTAAAAAACAAGTTCACATGATTCAAAATTTAAATAGGTATTCATTGAAATCATTCTGCAATCTCCAGTTACCTTTTCATACAAGTGTAATTGCTAAGATTAAGAGAATGAGATAGGTGGAAGTTTAGAAAAAATGTCAGTTTGCTTTAATTTTTTTTTTCCAAAAATGAGTAGAGTTATTAGTTTTTCAATTGTATAAGATTAGGAACTATTCCTTCATGGTTCTCAGAATAGTTCTTGGCATATCATAAGAAATATATTAATTATGGTCCCCTCGCCCCCCAGAAAATACCACCCATTTTATCAAACTGAGAGATTGCCAAAGTGTTGGGTAGGTTTAAACCTTTTTTTTTTGAAGATGATAATATGCCATGATATTATCATGATAATTGTTGTTACCTGCTGTTGAGTTGGACTGATTTTCAGTGGTTGATTTTCAGAAGTAGAAGGCAAGATCTTACTTCCTCGACTCTTACTCGAACCTCCACTGAAATCTGTTTAGCATCACACCTCTACTGCCAGATGAATGGTTGTTGTTGTTGTTAAGTGCTGTCGAGTCTGTTCCGACCCATAGTGACTCTGTATGTGGATTCCGAGGAGCAGCTGGCGAGCTTGAACCACCGACCTTGCAGTTCAAACTGACTGCAATCCTGCACATTAACCCACAGCACCACGGTAGGTCTCCAGATGAGTGGTGGTTGTTGTTAAGTGCCGTTGAGTTGATTCCAACCCATAGCAGCCCTGTATAGGGTTTCCAAGGAGCAGCTGGTGAGCTTGAACTGCTGACCTTGCAATTCATACAGTTTTGCAGTCTGACGCATTAGCCCACAGTGCCACACAAGGACTCCTAGATGAGTGGTAGCATGTGTTAAATACTTGGGTTGGGAATTGAATGAGAGTCTCCCACATGGAAGGTAAAAATTCTAAGACTGAACCACCGCTAATGTCATTGTGTCAGATCTTATGGTAAAGAAGCTATAGAACAGAAGTTTTAAGAGGACATCGCTTTTTGTCTGCCTGTTTTTTCATCCGTAAATCATAAGCACCTGGAGTGGTGCCTGGCACATGTTGTTATTAGTTGCTGTTGAGTTGGTTCTGATTTGTTCGTGATCTTATGTCTAACAGACCAAAACATTGACTGATCCTAAGCTATCGTCATAGTCCCTGGTGTTTGAGTCCATTGTTTGGCTGTTGTGCCATACCTCTGAGGGCTTTTCTTGTTTTTGCTGACCTTCTATAACAAACATGATGTCCTTTTCTAGTGATTGGTCTTTGGATGTAGATGTGGTCAAAGTAAGTTAGCCTAAGTCTTGCCATCCCTGAATCTAAGGAGCAAACTGGTTGTGTTTTGTCACAGTTAGAATATATCATTTCTTTTTCTGTCTTCCTTTTTCATTGCCCAGCTTTTGCATGCATACGAGGTGATTGAAATGACCGAGAGTTAGATCAGGTGCATGTTAGTTATCAAAGTGACATCTTTTGATTTTTAAAACTTTAAAGAGATCTTTTGCAGTAAACTTTCCGAATGCAATAAATATGTTGTTTGATTTCTTGACGGATGCTTCTATGAATGTTGATGAATAATTTAATAAGAATGAAATCCTTGACAACTTCAATTTTTTTCTTCATTTATCATGATGTTGCTTATTGGTCCAGTTGCAAGGAGTTCATCAGTAACTGCATCAAGTAGTTTTCATTTTCTGTGAGCAAGGTTGTGACATCTGCATATAAGTTAACGAGTGTTTCAATCCTGATGCCTCATTCTTCTTTACATAGTCCAGCTTCTCAGATTATTTGTTCAGCAAACATATTTAATAAGTAATGTAAGAGGATACAATCCTGCCACATAATTTTTCCCAGCTTTGAGCCATGTAGTATCTTCTTGATTGAATGCACAAGCTCCACATGAGCACAACAAAGAAGTCCCATTGTTCACAGTAAGGAGCTTTGTAGGATAGTGGTTACAAATTGGGCTGCAAACCACAAGGTCTGCAGTTCGAAACTACCAGCTGTTCTGTGGGAGAAAGATGAGGCTTTCTGCTCCCGTAAAACAGCCTCGTAAACCCTGTACAGGGTTGCTGAGTCGTAATCTACTCCATGGCACATAACAACAACAATTGTTCACAGTGCTTATGATTTGTTATGTTCCGTATAGTTGAATGCCTTCGTTTAATCTGTGAAACACATGTAAACATGTTTTTGGTATTTTCTACTTTTAACTGCAACATTGGTTGTTCAGACCTGCCAGATGCACCTTGGAAACCCTATACAGAGTTACTGTGAGTCTGAACTGACTCTACAACAACAAACAACTTTCATCCACGATCCATCTGACAATACGTCCCCTTTTGACTATGGTTCACATTTTTTGGCAGTTCTCTGTTGATGTAAGGCTGCAGTCATTTTTGGATTTATTTTCAGCACAATTTTGCCAGCATTTAGATATAAATGATATTTTTCAGTATTCTCTGCATTTCGCTCAGTTGTCTTCCTGTTAAATGAGAACTAATATGGATTTTTTCCTGTTGATTGACCAGTTAGTTGTTTTCTAAATTCTTTATATAGCTTGGCACCTTTTTTGTTAGGTGCCATCGAGTCAGTACTGACCCATAGTGAACCTATGTACAACAGAATGAAACACTGCCTGATCCTGGGCCAACCTCACAATTGTTGCCATCCTTGAGCCCATTGATGCTGCCACTTGGCCAATCCATCTTGATGGGAGTCTTCCTCTTTTTTCTGACCCTCCACCTTATGACTCCATGGCACATAACAACAACAACAACCTTACCGAACATGATATCCTTCTCCAGCGACTGGTCCCTCCAGACAATATGTCTGAAGTATGAGAGACAAAGTTTGGCTGTCCTGGCCTCCAAGGAGTACTCTGGCTGCACTTTTTCCAACACAGATCTCTTTATTCCTTTGGCTCCCCATGGCACTTTCTGTATTCTCCAACACCATAACTCAAAAGCATCAATTCTTCTACGGTCTTCCTTATTGAC
>NW_006408579.1:2280061-2286236 GCF_000296735.1 Chrysochloris asiatica
CAATCACCAGTAATGATCAATACATCTTGATTGCATGTTTGATCAATTTCAGATTGAAGAAATTGATAGAATTCTTCTATTTCATCCTCACAGGCTTTAGTGGTTGGTGCGTAAATTTGAATAATAGTGGTATTAATTGTCCCTCCCTGTAGGCATATGGATATTGTCCTGTCACAGACAGCGTTGTACCTCATGTGTTATCTGGATATGTTCTCTTTGACAGTGAATGCAATAACATTCTTACGCAGTTTGTCATTCCTGGCATAGTAAACCATGTGGTTGTCAGATTCAAAATAGCGAATACCAGTCCATTTCAGCTCACTAATTCCTAAGATATCGATGTTTATGCGTTCCATTGAATTTTTGATGATTTACAATTTTCCTAGATTCCTACTTCGTACATTCCATGTTCTGATTATAATGGATGTTTACAGCTGTTTCTCTTCATTTTGAGTTGTACCCCATCACCAAATTGAAGGTCCCATGGGCTTTACTCCCGCAGGCTTTACTCCATTTGCGTCATCACAAGTCAACTCTTCTTTGAGTTGGCAGCTCTTCCCTAGTCGCATTTTGAGTGCCTTCCAACCTGAGGGGCTCATTTTCAAGCACTATATCTGATAGTGATTCTCTGCTATTCATAAAATTTTCAGTGACTAAATGTTTGGAAGTACTTCGGCACTCTTTCTTCCTAGTCTGTCTTCATCTTGAAGCTCATCTGAAACCTGTCCACCATGGGTGACTCTGGTGACCCTGCTGGTATTTAAAATACCTGTGGCGTAGCTTCCAGAATCACAGCAACTCAAAAGCCACCATAGTATGACAAACTGACAGACTAGTGGTGGCACCTAGCTTGGGGCTTAGGAGATATCTAATAATTATTTGTTGAATGAATGAATATCCATCCCATTAAAAGAAAACCTAAAAAAGGGAAGTTTCTGCTTGAAATTGAAGTTTTGCTTAGTTTCATAACTTTGAGACTTTAGCAACTGGAGTTAAGATCAGGATACCTTTTGGCGAATTGTTTTGTGTAGGGTCTCGTGCTTTTATTCAAAGATAGAGACGTGTTACTGCCATGTACTTATATTGTTTTGTTTCACCTCTTTTTTTTTCCCATTTTAATGCAAATAAGTACTATTATAGGGAATCCTTATATGGTGCTAATAGTTAATATTGCTAGACTCACTGATAGGTTAGAAGTTCAAATCCACCTAATGGCACCTTGGAAGAAAGGCCTGGTAATCTACTTAAAAAAATATCAGTTGTTAAAAATCCTGTAGAGCACAGATCAACTCTGACACACAGGGTTTGCCCTGACTTGGTATTGACTTCATGACAACTGGTTTGAAATTTGTTGTTTTTTAATATACTTTTACTGAGATGGTTACAAATGATGAGGATACTGGCTTAATACTAAAACAAAAGTTGGAATGATAATTGTTGTAGATTGAATTGTTTCCTCCTCAAATACATGTCAGCTTAGCTCGGTTATGATTCTCAGTGGTTTGACAGTAATGGAGTGATGTGATGTGGCAGTTAAATTATGATACCCCATGATATGATCTGACGTGATAAACAAAAGGATTAAGAGTGGATTATTGCTGTGGTTTAGTGCCATTGGTTGACTCCAGCTCACAGTGACCCCCCCGTATAGCCTTTCCAAGGAGCAACTAAAGGGTTTGAACCACCAACCTTATAGTTAGCATTTCAGCATTTATGCTACAGTGCCCTACCAGGACTCCAAGATTTAAGGAAGTTTCCTCTAGTTGTGGTCTATAACACCTTTTATTTTTAAGAGTGAAAAGGAGAGAGAAGTGGTCAGAGATCAGAGGGGTCAGGACCTGTTACCACCAGGAAAGAAGAACCTAGAGGGAAATGAGTCTTTTGGACCTGTGGTTCCTGCACAGTGAAGCTTTTAGATCCAGGGAAAGATTGATACCAAGACACATTGAAATTGCTAAGGAATGCTGGGCCTACAGATGGCAGAAAGGACATAAAAACCTTTCCCCAGAGCTGAGAAAAGAGAGAGGCATTCTGCTAGAACTGACAATCCAAATTTGAACTTCTATCATCTTAAAGTTGTGAGGGAATAAATTTCTGTTTGTTAAAGCCATCTACTTGTTATATTTCTGTTTCAGCAACACTAGAGAATTAAGACAACAGTGAAATGAAAAGAACTTGTCTGGATCTGTTGTTGTTGTTAAGTGCCGTTGAGTCGGTTCCGACCCATAGCAACCCTGGACAGGGTTTCCGAGGCTGTAAATCTTGACGGGAGCAGAAAGCCTCATCTTTCTCCCGCCGAACATCTGGTAGTTTAGAACTGCTGAACTTAAGGTTCGCAGCTCAATTCGTAACCACTACGCTACCAGAGCTCCTGTCTGGATCTGTTAGAGGTCACTATATTTTTATGGTTTTTTTTTTTTGGCAAGGCGTGCATCCCTCTTGCACATTAGTTTCCTATGAGTGTTATATGCATGTGCATGTTATGTAATATATGGTAATTATATCTACTGTGGCATTGCATTTCATGTATTTGTGCCTAAATTAACAGATTATTGTTGATATCATTGTTAAGTGTCATTGAGTCGCTTTTGACTCATAGCAACCCTGTATAGGGTTAGTGTTTCTGAGGGGTAACTGGTGAGTTTGAACCAATCAAACCTACCTTGCTATCTAGTGCTTCTACCTAACAGCATCATACCAGGACTGCACAGCGCACCACATGAGGAATTCTGAGTAGGGTTTCCAAGAGGGCGGCTAGTGTGTTTGAATTGCCAACATTGTGGGTACCAGTCCAGTGTTTATCCTATAATGCCACACTTAGTAGTAGATTACTAAATCTTCATTTTGCTGAATCTGAGTATGGAAGTAAGTGTAAAGATAGTTCCTCTCTTGACATAGGTAAAATACTAGTAGTCAAAATCAGTGAACAATTAATTAATGCCACATTTGAAGTATTTCCCAATGTGTATTTAAGAAATCATACTATCTAGAAAATATTGTCTGTGTTCCTGCTGGAAAATAGATGTTTATTTCATAGTAAAGAGAAAAATAAATGAGAATTTATGTTTTCTTTTAACTTTCTATTTTTTTAACACCTTAGATGAGAAAACCTGTTCTCTTGAGAGATCAGAGGCGCAGAGTGCGTCAATATCAATGAAGCCTGTGCCTTTTACCTCTTTAAGAGCGCACGGTTTCATTCTGCTCCTAAACCAAGTAATTCTTAGTTTAAAAAACTTAAAACAAATATTTCTGTAAAGTAACATACTCACATGATTTAAAAGAATCAAAAAGTATAGAAAGACATGATAGAAACTAATCCCCTGTGTTCCTCAGCCCTACTACTTCTTGTGGCAACTTTTACTTTTTTTTTTTTTGGTTGCTCTCAGAATTCTTTCCTTGTCTTTGTTTTTGAAAGATATTTTGATTATAATATGTCTTGGTGATTTTCTTTTGGGGTCTATCCTGTTGGGAGTTCGTTCAGCTTCTTAAATGGCTATCTTGTCTTTCGTGCTATTTCATTATTTTTAAAATCCAAATGATCAACACTTATTCTGGAGACACTAAGCAATATTCTCAGCAGAAGCATGTAATGTACTATGGTCATATTTCCTTTTTAAAACAGTTTAATTGAGATACAATTCACATACGATAAGATTGGTTCATTTAAAGTATACAGTGTAGTGGTTTTTAGTATATTCAGAATTGTACAACCATCACACAATCTAATTTTAGAAAACTTTTATCACCCCTCAAAAAAAAACCTTGTTCCCATCAACAGTCATTTCCCATTTCCGTAGCTCAGGCAACTACTAGTTTTATTTTTATGCCTGTAGGTGTGCCTATCCTGGACATTTTGTAGAAATAGATTTATATAGTATATAGCCTTTTGCACTAGCTTCTTCACTTAGCGTAATATCTTCATGGCTTTTCCATGTTGTAGTACATGCCAGTATGGATATGTTTAACATCCATTTGGGCAGTGTCTAACTGTGTATGTTTGTGACCCGTAAGGTCTTTTTTTTAAAGTAAGGGAAAGCAGCTTTCCTTTTATTATTTTCCCTGTTGATTCTAAAAGGAGCTCTGGTAGCGTAGTGGTTATGAATCGAACTGTGAACCCAAGGTCAGCAGTTCGAAACTACCAGCTGTTCCGTGGGAGAAAGATGAGGCATTCTGCTCCCGTAAAGATTTACAGCCTTGGAAACCCTGTACAGGGTCGCTATGAGTCGGAACCGACTCCACGCACTTAACAACAACAACAACATTGATTCTAAACACCTCATTCCAGACTCCTGTAGTGGATCCATGGGTGGGTTGCAGAGGCAGAGGACATGGCTCTGGATATGGGCTCTTGGGCTTTGTCCAGTGGGCATGCAAGCAATGGTGGCTTTGTCCCTGAGCACTCCTGCTGCCCACGTGGGCAAAGCAGAAGGAGGGGCTGGGTGTGCTCCGTTCTTTCCTTGCTCATTTTCTCTTTTTCTGCTCCTGCCACTGCCCTTTCAGGCACTACTGCCACCGTCCATTCTTCCTTGCCTCTGCCAGCAACTCCAGAAGCAGCAGCAGTAGCTGAGTGGCAGCAGATGAGGACGATGAGAAGTGGGCTCCTATAAAGTTTTCATACGGTGCTTGCCCAATGCCCAAATCACATAATATTCTATTTCAAAGAATGTATCATGGACATTATTAAGTGACCTGCACTTGCATTTCATTTCTTTTTATGGTCAAATAGTAGTCTATTGTTTCTGTAGGTCACAATTTGTTTATCCATTCATCAGTTGATAGACATTTGAGTTGTTTCTGCTTTTTGGCTATTATAAGTAATACTGCTGTGAACATTTGCCTACCATTTTTTGTGGTCATATGTTTTCCGTTCTTTTTGGGTGGCTATGTTTAATATCTTAAGGAACTATTAAATTGCTTTTCCAAAATGGTAATTCTATCTCAGAGGTCTTGTTGCCATTTCGTTTTTCTTATACTGTTTTTAAAATAATCATAATCTCTTATTTCTTTTCCTCTGTATCAAAGTACCATTTTATTGGGCACCCCATTCTTTTACTTGTAGTGGTAGTGGTGGTGTGCCATGGAGTTTGTTCTGACTCATAGACACCCTGTACAGGGTTTCTGAGGCTGTAAGTCTTTACGGAAGCTGAAAGCCTCATCTTTCTCCCACAGAACAACTGGTAGTTTCGAACTGCTGAGCTTGAGGTTATCAGCCTAATTCGTAACCACTTTGCGTCCTTTTTCCTAGCACCACATATCTGGCTCATTTTTCCATGAGCCTGCTGTATAGTTGTCATCCCCTGACTTATTTCATTACTTTGTACAGTTGGCTCTCGTATTTCCTGGATCCCATGTCTTTGCATCCCTAAGTAGTTCTTACTTAGCATAATCTTAAGACATCAGCCAACAGTGCGCAGAATTTTAACTATTTGGTAAATGTATCTGGAAAAGTTAGCTCAGTCTCGCCCCCCACCCCCCACTCCTTATTTGCCACAAAAAAAGGCAATTAAGACACTAGCACACTCTCTTGGCAGGTACCTTCACCATTTCAGTATCCAAACACTGAGGAATAGATGTTTGGGAGGTTACTATGCCACAGTCAAATTATTACCAAGCCGGATTCAGAAGAGGACATGGAATGAGGGATATCATTGCTGATGTCCGATGGATCTTGGCTGAAAGCAGAGAACACCAGAAGTTGACCTGTGTTTTATTGACTATGCAAAGGCTTTCGATTATGTAGATCATGACAAGTTATGGACAACTTTGTGAATATGAGTATTCCGGAGCATTTAATTGTGCTCATGGGGAATCTGTATATAGACCAAGAGGCAGTTGTTCAAATAGAACAAGGGAGCACTGAATGATTTAAAATTAGGAAAGGTGTATGACAGGGCTGTATTCTTTCACCATACTTAATTTAACCTGTATGCTGAGCAAATAATCCAAGAAGCTAGTTTATATGAAGAAAAATATGGCATCAGCATTTAAGGAAGACTCATTGTATCAAAAGGAAATGGTTAATGTTTAACCATTTCAAGAGGTACCATGTGAACAAGAGCCAATGATACTCAGGGAGGAAGTCCAAAATGCATTGAAAGAATTGGCAAAGAACAAGGCACCAGGAATTGATGGAATAAAAATTGAAATCTTTCAAGAAAGTGAGGCAGCACAGGAG
>NW_006408579.1:2286726-2287266 GCF_000296735.1 Chrysochloris asiatica
TATAACCTAGCTTCTTGGATTATTTGCTCAGCATACAGGTTGAATAAGTATGGTGAAAGAATGCAACCCTGTCACACACCTTTCCTGATTTAAAACCATTCAGTGTTCGCATGTTCTGTTCAAACAGCTGCCTCTTGGTCCATGTACAGATTCCTCATGAGTACAATCAAGTGTTCCGGAATACTCATACTTCATAGTGTTGTCTATAACTTGTCATGAGCTACACAATCGAAAGCCTTTTGCATAGTCAATAAAGCACAGGTAAACATCTTTCTGGTGTTCTCTGCTTTCAGCCAAGATTCATGTAATGTCAGCAATGATATCCCTTGTTCCACAGCCTCTTCTGAATCAGGCTTGAACCTCTGGAAGTTCTTTGTCAATGTATGCTTACAGCTGTTTCTGTATTTAGTAAAACTTTATTATTTTCGTGGGATATCAAAGAGATTGTCCGATGATTTCCACATTCCGTTGGGTCACCTCTCTTTGGAATGGGCACAAATATGGATCTCTTCCAATCAATTGGCCAGATAGTTGTCTTCC
>NW_006408579.1:2287366-2318282 GCF_000296735.1 Chrysochloris asiatica
AAACGGCTACAATCATACATTGACAAAGAACTTCCAGAGGTTCAAGCTGGATTCAGAAGAGGCCGTGGAACGAGAGTTATCATTGCAGATGTCCGATGGATCTTGGCTGAAAGCAGAGAATATCAGAAGGATGTTTACCTATGCTTTATTTACTGTGCAAGGGCTTTCGATTGTGTGGATCATGACAAGCTATGGACAACATTGAGAAGTATGAGTATTCCAGAACACTTAATTGTCTCTCCCTAGCAAATCATAAATTGTAGCATAGCAAAGAAGTATTTTACATACCTTTGTCTTTCCTGCAGTGTGCTTTCTATACTGTGCTCACTTTAATACCTATTTGAACTGAAGGTAATTTGTCATACTAGTTATATGGTAACCTTGACTTGCTATATTGAAGAATTATGTGAGCAAAATATTGAATGATACAGGAAGCATTAAAAGAAGAGGTAGCATATGATCAAGAACTAATGATATTGAATAGGCAGTAGTCCAAGCTGCACTGGAAGAATTGATGAAAAACAAGGCTCCAGGGATTGGCAGAAAACAAATTGAAAATTTCTACAAAGTGATGCAGCACTGGAGGTGCTCACTCATGTACTCCAAGAAATTTGTAGGACAGCTGCCTGACCAGTTCATTGGAAGAGATCATATTTGAAAAAAACCATGGGTAATATTCTGATGAGTGGGCATCCAGAACACTTAATTGTTTTCATGAGTGATCTATTTATACATAGACCTTAGAGGTAATTGTTTAAACTGAACAAGGGGATACTGAGCAATTTAAAATAAGGAAAGGTGTGTGCCAGGGTTGCATCCTTTCACCATACTTAATTCTGTCTGTATGCTGAGCAAATACTTTGAGAAGCTGGATTGTATGAAGGAGAACGTGACATCAGGATTGGAGGAAAACTCATTACCAATTTAACAGACATACAATTGAACAACCTTGCTTTGCAGCAAGCAAAAAGGATTTAAAATAGACTGCCGCTTTCAGTGTGGATTGCACCTCAGTGTAAAAACAGACACAAGTGGTTCACTGTAGAGTTCTTGGGTTTCCACACTATCACTCTTTTTCTAGATAGTTTTCTTAACATTTAATTAAGTTTTGGTTTAAGAGATTAATTTATAAAGTTAAATATGAATTTTTCTGTCACTATTTTTCTAGGAACATTTAATTAAGTTTCGGTTTAAGAGATTAGTTTATAAAGTTAAATCGTAATTTAAAAAAATAATAGGGAAAGGAAAGAAACATAGCGATAGCCACATCTGTTATACTCTGCTTGTTGTTGTTGTTAAGTGCCATCGAGTCGGTTCCGACCCATAGCGACCCTGTACAGGGTTTCTGAGGGTGTAAATCTTTACGGGAGTAGAAAGCCTTATCTTTCTCCCGCGGAGTGTCTGGTAGTTTCGAACCGCTAACCTTAAGGTTCGCAGCCTGATTCGTAACCACTACGCTACCAGAGCTCCTTAGTTCTAAGTAAATTCTGAGCTGTTTGGATATGTGTCTGACTTGATGAATGAATGAATAAATGACTCGGCTAAGAGCTTGCGTGTTATATATTGCACTGGCTGGTAAGTGCTGTATTTCTGAAACATTGACCTCATCAGATAATATAACGCTTCTATTCCTTCTATGATTTTATTTGGAGTGGGTCAAGATAGAATCCAGTGGGTGAAGATAGACTAGACAAGACTAGACTAGAAGAGAATAGAATTGGAGAGAACAATGAGACCTGTTCTCCTAAGTAGCCTATTCTGTAAAAGAGTAGAAATGGTGGTGATTGTGGTTAAGTAATATTAAGTCGGTTCTGACTCATTGAGATCCTGTATAGGGTTTTCAAGTTTTACTCATTATATAAGTTGCCGATCTTGTAAATGACATTCCTTCCAGTGCTGATCCTACAGTGTCACACCAGGAGTTCAGAGATAACATAACAGTCAATGTTGAAATATGAATAGGCCCTTTCATCATGGGGTGATTTAGATGTGTAGTTGTACTATTGTGAAGATTTATGAAAATTTGAAATTTTTACAGGACCTCTTTTTTAAATTTATTGTTTTTGCATGTGTGAAGATATACATAGCAAAATATATACCAATTGTTGTTGTTGTTATGTGCCGTTGAGTCGATTCCGACCCATAGCTAACCCTGTATAGGGTTTCCAAGGAGTAGCTGGTGAGCTTGAACCACCGACCTTGCTGTTCAAACGGCTTTGCAGTCTGGCGCATTAACCCACAGCGCCACACCAGGATTAGACAGTTTCTAATGTGCATAGGGTCTCAATGAATCTGTAATGACTCAATGGCACCTAACAACAACAAAAACAACAGCAACAACAACAACAATGTACAATTCAGTGATACTGGTTACATTCTTCAAGTTTTGCTGTCTTTCTTGATTTGCTTTCCCGAATCTTGTTAGCATCATTAACATAAACTCTCTGCCCATTAAACATCTCTTGTAACCTTATAAGTTTCAGTTGTCAGTTTGATCCTTAATAAGGCATTATTTAAAAGAACACAAGGCTCAAGGCAGACAATTCTTTTCTAATTAAGATAAACTGTTTTAAAGATAGTATTGGTTGAAATTTAAAGATTTCCTCAGGGCAATATTTTAAGGGCTTCATTCAGTTATAGTGACTTCAGAAAGTCTGGATTCCTTGAGAAGTTGAAGTTCTGTTTCAAAATTTCACCTTTTTGAGTCTTTAAATTGATAAAATTTATTCCACTTGATATCAATTCCAGAATTTTCCCTGAAGTGTAAGAAATATTAGTAAATAAGATGGTTTCTGTTGCTTAATAATCTTATCTCTTTAATGATGCCAAAGTTGGCTTTATTTACTTTTGAGAATTTAAGTTGTCATTGTAGTAATCTGGTATATACAGATCAGTATAAGAGATGCTTGATTGGTCTATGGCACAATTCTTGGACATAGAAAATATTTATTTATTTTCTCCGTAATTAACAGATACTTGCCTATGCCCTTTTTAAACCTTGAGGAATTACTTAGGAAAAAGGCTACTTAAATTTCATTGAACATTGGGATATGGTTTCTTCAAAAATCAAAGAATGACTGTGCATTTCAAAAGTATAGAGGAATTTTTCTAGTATTATATCCTATTCTGCATGAGGAATGTGAAATTCATAAGAAAGAGTGTGCCATGAGTCCTGAGAAAGTGGGCTAGTTCTTCTTGCTTGGGGCCTTTCCTTAGACGAGAGAATCCCTGAGTGTGGTACACATGCTTAAGGTATTTAGCTGCTAACCTAAAACGTTGGAATTCTGGTGACCTGCTTTTGAAAAAATCAGTCTTGAAAACTCTTGGGAGTACAGTTGTAGTCTGACACATTTGTGATCACCATGAGTCTGAGTTGACTTGATGGCAAGTGGCTTCTTGATGGTTTGGTAAGGCAAAAAGAAATCCCCAAAGACGGGGTTCTTTAACTCCACATATACACTTGTCTTATATATGGCAAAATTATGAATTGTACAGCTTCAGTATTAATTGAGGAATAAGATATTATTTAAAAATCATGCATTACGTTATGTCCTAATTTTTTTTTTTTTTAAAGGCCTATTTGTTAGTTCCCTCATATCTACTTTAAAAACCTGTGCAATTTGTAAAGTTTAAGGAAAGGGGGAGAAATACTAATATGGAGCATAGGAGTTGGGGTTTGAAAAGATGATAATTAGTAAAAAGTTTTTTGGTAGGATGGGTATTGAGTTTCTCTCCAGGTTAGTTCTCCGAGTCTGTTTATACACCATAATATGACTCAAGGTATGAACAGAAGTGTTGTATTTCATCTGCTTGCCTTCTTATTTCCTGTGATTACTGGTCTCAGTATTTTTTGTAGATGTTTTGTATTCTTGGACATGAAGATACTCTACGTAGTTGGCACTTAATAAATGTTGACAATAAACCAGATTAAGACTTTGATTCTTAAAATACCAGAGACCAAACTTTAAAAACAACAACAACAACAACAACAAAATTCCCCTAAAACTATGATTTGGTGAAAGTTTACACAGCAGATTAGGTTCTCATTTAACAGTTTCTCCCACAAATTATTATTTAGTGATATTATTTACTGTCTTCACAATGCATGAACATTCTCATTTCCATCTGGTTGTTTCATTTCCAACAATCTAATTTCCCTGTCTCTTTGTTTTCTCATCTTCCTTTTAATGTAATTGTTGACCATTTTGTTTCATTTAGAGGATATTTTAAAGGAATATAGTAAAGGAGTAAATAAAACATGGTACTCTTATTTTGTGAGCCATTCTGTTACTTATAAAAGGTCACCTGAAAGATAGTTTCAGTTCAAAATTTAAAAAGGGTGTCGGGGCTGTAGTCTCAGGGAGACCCTCTAATATTAGCTGGTCCAGTAAGTCTGACTTTTTAAAGAATTTGAAGTTCTTTTTCACATGTTTCTCCCATTCTATAATATCAATCTTTCGTGGCTCTGGTCGGAATGATGGATAGTGCACTATCTAGTTCTTCTGGTTGCTGGGTAGATGAGGCTGTTGCTCTTGTAGACAGTCCTGAAGATTTCTTTTCTGTGTCTTGGGTTTCTTTATCTTTTGCTCTATCTAGATGAATAGAGATCAGTAGTTGTATTTTAGTTGCTACTCACAAACGTTTAAGAGCCCAGACACTACTCACCAGATTAGGATATAGAACATAAACTTTATGTACTATATTATGCCAATTGACCAAGTTGTCTCATGAGACTATGGTCAGTTCTAAGCCTTCAGACTCAGAAATTCAGTCTTATGAGGTGTTTGGTTATACCATAACAAGTATCTGTATTTGTGTGTCTCAGACTGCAAAGCCGTTTGAACTGCTAGGTTGGCGGTTCAAGCTCACCAGCAGCTCCTCGGAAACCCTATCCAGGGTCACTATGGGTTGGAACTGACTTGATGGCGCTTAACAACAACAACTCCTGACGTGGCACAGTAGTATAAGCACTGGACTATGAACCACAAGTTCGGTGATTCAAACCCATCAGCTGCTCCTCAGAAACTCTGTACAGGGTCACTGTGAGTTAGAGCTGCCTCGGTGGCACTTAGCAACACAACAATATCAGTGTACTTTGTTATACAGATGAACATATGTTCAGTTGATTCTGACTCTTAACGACCCTGTGTAGTTTCCGAGGAACACATAAATATACAAGGATGAATCAAAAATTATCTGTACTCTTGCTTGTAGAATTTTCATCAACTTTTAGAAAAAACAAAACAAAAACATAATTTTTTACATCATCTCCTTGCTTTTCAATACACTTTGTCAGTCTGTCAACAAGCTTTCGTATTCCCTTATTTAAAAATGTTTTAGGCTGAATTGCGAATGAGTTACAAATGCACCGCTGTCTTCGCTTCTTCAGCAGAGGTGAATCTTCATCCTCCAAGGGCTACTTTGAGGGGATCAAACAGGTGAAAGTCTGATGGAGCAAGATGACATGCAAGGTGACAATGCCCTCTGCGATTAGTCTGAAATTTAGGCTTCAGGTCTTCAATGAGCATCTTACTGTAACGAACACTGTTGATTGTTGAACCTTTTTTCTTGATAGTGTTCTAATACTGGCCCTTGAGAATCTCAGAAAACGGTAAGCATCAATTTTCTAGCTGATGGTTGACTTTCGAACTTTTCTTGATCTGCGATTGAGGATGTTTGTATTTCATACTCTGCCGTTTACTTGCAGGCTCATAGTGAAGAATCCATGTCTTGTCACCATATATGATTTTTTAAAAGAAACTTTTACTTTCCTTGGAGTCTTGGTCCAAATTTTGTTTGCAGATGTCCAAGCACTTCTGTTTATGCTCTTCTGTGAGTTAGTTCCGTACCCATCTTGCACAAACTTTCAAAACTCAAGTCTACTGTGGCTTATTTCATAGTTGGATCTATGTCTAATTTGCAGGTGATATACCACATTATCCACCGCCACTTGTCTATTCGAAAGAATCGTTTGACGTGCATGCTCAATATTGCAGTCAGTCATAGATATAGACAGGCATTTTTATATAACTGTAGTCAGGGTAGTTTTTTACTCTCATACATGCATGTATGAAGAGGCTTCAAAAAGTTTGTGGGAAAATGGAATTAGAAGATAATGGGAATTTTTTCATGGACTTTTTGAGTGTTCCTCATAGAGAGGTATATGTTTGCAAATATATATACTCACCTGCATATGTACACACATACATTTTTTGGTGGCTGCTGTTGGAAAATTATCTCATAACAATTTTGTTTGTAATAACTGATTTATTTCATACATTTCTAAGAAATTGCTGATGAACTTCTCCCTTCACACCTGCTCTTAACTGAAAGAGTAATGGAAAAAAAATTGTTTTCTGTTAACTTTGCAATGTATAAACCCTAATTTTCATACATTTGGAATTTATGGAGCACATGTATGAAAGTGTGTTTGGGTTATAATGAACGATATTTAATTGAGTACTCATATCCAGAAGACACTTTTCAACTGTGCATAACGAAGGAAAGACATTAGATAAAAATTCACTGAGGAATCAAAAGAGCTGTCACAGTCTCTGAAGTGTTTGTTTTTGGTTAACTGATATTTAATGAGTTTCTGCCAAACTGGTGGTGGTGGTATGCCATGGAGTTGGTTCTGACTCATAGTGACCCTGTACAAGGTTTCCGAGATGTAAATCTTTTTGGAACAGCTGGTAGTTTCGAACTGCTGACCTTGAGGTTAGCAGCGCAATTTGCAACCACTATGCTACCACAGTTCCTAGTTCCTTTATAATAAATATTATGTGACCAAAGAAGCTTAGGAAATTCTGCTTATAGCATCCCTCCAAAGTACTGGTACTCCTTGGAATACACTTTGGAAGCTCTGCTTTAGGTATTTGGAACTTTTATAATTTATCCTTCAGAGAAGAGAAGGGAGCCAGTGACTAATGAGTATTTACTACCTAGGGCCTAGGTGGTAGTGTCTGTGTTACAGTTAAAGAACTTGAGGCACTATTGGAAGCTGAAGGGGACACAACACTAAAAAGAGTTGACCTGAGAAATGGATCTCTAATTTCTCGATTCTTGTCTTTGCCCTGTTGACCATACTTTGCCATTGTATTACTGTAATGAGCTGCCTATTGAGTTTACTCCTTAGAAACACCTGTTTAGCAGAAACAGTAGGAAAAAGACTAAGTTGCCCATTAGGGACGAAGAAAAGGACAGTTAAGTTGATAGCTGATACAGGTCTAACATCCTCTGCTTTGCATAGATGATTCCATGTTCCTGAGAGTAAGATTTCAGGAAAGCACTCTGTAAATTGGGACATGCATTATCTCTAGGTATCTATATCTTCATATCTATTTTTGATGTTGTGAGTTAAGAATCCACTCTCTGAGCAGGTGTAGTAAAATGTAAGCAAGTTAAAGTAGAAAATAAAGTGTAATTATATATAAGATTTTAGTAATTTTTATAGAAAATTAATAGAAAATCTGGTATGTCCATTACTAATTTTTATAATTATCTATACATGGTCAATTTTGTTTCTCTGTGTCGTTAAATATAGTCCTGGTGTGGTGCTGTAGGATAAGCACTGGACTACAAGGTTGGCTTGAACCGCAAGGTTGGTAGATCAAACTCACCAGTTGTTCCCTGGAAACCCTATGTTGTTGCTGTTAAGTGCCATCGAGTTGGTACTGACTCATAGCGATCCTGGGCCAACCTCACAATTGTTGCCACGCTTGAGCCAATTGATGCTGCCACTTTGCCAATCCATCTTGATGGGGGTCTTCCTGTTTTTCTCTGACCCTGCACCTTACCAAACCTTATCCTTCTCTAGCAACTTGTCCCTCCTGACAATATGAAGTATAAGAGATGAAGTTTGGCCATCCTGGCCTCCAAGGAGCACTCTGGCTGCACTTCTTCCAACACAGATCTGTTTATTCTTTTGGCACAAGACCTTTTTAAAGTGTTGAAGAGCAAAGACGTCAGCTTGAAGACTAAGGTGTGCCTGACCCAAGCCATGGCGTTTTCAGTAACCTCATATGCATGCGAAAACTGGACAGTGAATAAGGAAGACCGGAGAAGAATTGAAGCTTTTGAGTTATGGTGTTGGAGGAGAATATTGGAAGTGCCATGGGCTGCTAAAAGATCCAATAGATACGTTCTGGAAGAAGTGCAGCCAGAGTGCTCCTCAGAGGCCAAGATGGCCAAACTTCGTCTCATACTTCGGACATATTGTCAGGAGGGACCAGTCGCTGGAGGAGGATATCATGTTTGGTAGGGTGGAGGGTCAGAGAAAAAGAGGAAGACCCCCAATGAGATGGATTTGCCAAGTGGCAGTGTCGATGGACTCCAGCGTGGCAACAGTAGTGAGGTTGGCTCAGGATCGGGCAGTGTTTTGTTCTGCTGTGCATAAGGTCGCTGTGGGTCGGTACCAGTACCGACTCGATGGCACCTAACAACAATTCTCTGTGTTCTGTTTTCCTCTTAGGACCACAAGGTCATCTTAGCTAATTTTTAAACTTCCTCATTTGAGACCTAATGACTGGAGTGACTCCATTTTGTTTAGGTCATTAGATCCATGCTATCACCCCCACTCTTATTTTTAGATTTCATTCCTATGAAATATGCTTCAGATGAACATAGTTAATGAAAAATAACATTTTACAAAGGGCAATATAGTAAGGTGGGCATTGAATACAGTAACATAGAAAAATTCCCATGACCTCTACAACCTTTGACCCTTACTATTAACATGAATAGCCAATTTAGATTAGGTACTTAAGACAACTAACTTTCATTATCTGCTCTAAAGAAGCCCTTACACTTAGGGCAGTGATTGTCTGGGAAATGGCATTAAAGGGTCTTTACAGTTGTATAGTCAAGTCTGTTGATTTTCACATTTAGGGTCAAGACCACAGCAGGCATTACAAAAAGGTCACATGCTCAACTGGACTGAACAGATGTAGATCAATATGGAAGACAAGTCGGGAGCAAGCAATAAGGTCTAGCAGTCAGGCCCTGTCTCTGGGGTAGAAAGGTGTTGAGTCTTCCAAATGTACAGGGCCACCCTTCCCCCACGCCAGCCCAGTAGAGTTAACTGGCCTGAGTTCCACAGAGGAAAAACTACCCTGCTGGAGCTGAATTATATAAGTACTAACTCCAATAAAACAGGACGTAAAGGATTGTTCAACATACAATCCTTCTCCAAACAGAAATCAGACACAGTCATTATATGCTTGCACAGGTATACCTAAATATTTTCATCCCAGCAATAGGGGTTTATGTCTGAGTGTCCAACCGATAGTAGGAGAAAGAAGATTAATGCAGCTTTAATTGCAGTTTGAGATTGGAGAAAGAATTCATAGCCCATTATTGTCCAGGATTTTTCTTGACTCATGTGTGGTGACCTGAGGTCTTGAGTCACACGAGTATGAAAGCATTGGGGGTGGTCAGTAGGATCTTCCAAAGCCCAGTCCACTTCTCCTCTAACTGGGAGTCAGGTCCGTCTGTCCACATTTTGAGCAGGACATGATCTCCAGGCTGGAAGAGGGAGTGCAAGTTACCTGTACGTGAGGAAGCAGACCCAGAAGTCTGCAAAGTTCCTGAGTGTTGTCGCCAGAAATGTTGTTAAACCAAAATGATGGTTTACCGCCTGTCACTGTAGTCAGTCACAGACAGGGAGAGATCCGGATACAAGCTTTATTAACATAACAGAAAGCCAGTAGTCTGGAGGACCTGTAGCATACTCTCTCAAGACTGCCCTCCCTCAAATATTTTTAAAGCTAATCTCAGGCTTCATATCATTGCCAGCAAATATTTCATTATATATTTCTAAAAGATTAATGCTTTTTAAATCAATGCTTAAAACAAGCATAACTATAACTCCATGATCCCACATTTTGAAATTCCTGAAGATGATCAGGTATTTAGTCTGTGTTGACATTTCCCTGATTGTATCTTTTTTTGTCTTTTATAGATTTCTAAAACAACGTCCATATGTTGCACTTACTTGATACTTTTAACTCTCCTTCCAATCAGTGGTTAATTTTATTTTCCTTGCCGTTTACTTATTGTAGAAGTAACATCATTTGTCATTTGGAACACATTTTAAGTGTGCTTATTGTATCCTTGTGTGTATCTTATATATATATATACATTTTTTAAATAAGTTTTTATTGTGAATTGAATGAAAGTTTATAGAGCAGATCATCAGTTTTACATTCAACAAATCATACACTTTGTTTCATTACAATAATTATAAACCCCTCCAGGGTACCATGTCTATTCATTTTAGCTTTTTTTTTTCTTAATCACTCAGGCATATATAATAATTTAAAACCACCAAAGAGCACATTCTGCAAGCTTGCCTCCTGGCTGCCAGCTCTCAATCCCTCTCTTTCTGTGAATCTGGACTCCTCAGCTGCTCCCTCCCTCCATGTCCCCATCTCTGCCTCCATCTCTTGTGTCCCTGCTTCTCTGGATAAGGTCTCGCATTCCTCTTGTGCTCATCTCCCTTGATGGTCCTAGGGTCCTCTGCTTCTGGACTGTAAGATTAACTACTCCCTTGTTTTTGTTACAGAACTTCTACCTTTATAGTTATGACAGTCGCAATTAGTCCTGATAACAGTTACTCACTATTGAATCATAAGAATCTCATCCCCATTTCTTTTCACCAGACCCATCTAGACAAGGTGACAGCTATTCAGTGGGGACTCTCTTCCCCACACACTCTTAAACTAAAATCCCTCTTGAGAACTTGTAAGCCAGTCACTTTGTGCCTTTATCGCCCCCTCGTTTTAGGTAGCCAATGTCTAAGTTGTTCATCCCTTCAACCCTGTAGACAGAGGTGATAGCATTGAAGACTCCATCCCTCTCTGTTGGTATTTTGAGCTACTACATCCATAAGTGTAGGTCAAAATTTATTATATTGTAGCAATTTACCCATGTTTCCTTTATAAAAAAATTAAACAAAAAAATCTAGTTGAATTCTGATTATCAAGGCTAGGTCAGAGGGTACTATCTGCATCTCTTGTGCATCTCACCTTACTTCGTATCAGCTGGATGCTCTAGCCCTCTATGTCCTTGGCTATGTCCTTGTCCATGGGCTCAAGTGTCCCTAGGTCTCACCACACTTTGAACTAACCAGCCCTTCCTCTTCTCTCTCTCTTCTCCAAATCAATGGGAATGTATGGAACGTGGTTGATTGAACTCAGCCCATTTCTTCATTGCTGCCTTTCCCCTTCTTCTACTCACCAGTAGACCAATATGGTCTCCAGCAAACTAACTTGCCTGTTCATGTGTTCCCTCTGAGTTTCAGGGGGGATTGTCCTGAAGGGACTTGAGTGCTTGCCTTGTTGGTTTCCCTGCGAACAACTTGCTTATTCATGTAGTAGTTTAATATGTTTTGTTGTTAAGTACCGTGGAGTTGGTTCTGACTCATAGTGACCCTGCATAGGGTTTCTGAGGCTGTAAATCTTTACGGGAGCAGAAAGCCTCATCTTTCTCCTGTGGAACAGCAGCTGGTAGTTTCAAACTGCTGACCCTGAGGTTAGCAGCCCAATTCATAGCTGTTAATATGTTTTACTATCTCTAGTGGTTACGAATCAGGCTGCTAACCTCAGGATCAGCAGTTCAAAACTACCAGCTGTTTTGTGGGAGAATGATGAGGATTTCTGCTCCCACAAAGATTTACAGCCTTGGAAACCCTGTCCAGGGTTACTATGAGTCAGAACCAACTCCACGGGGCACAATAGCAACAGCAACATATTTCCTGTGGAGTCCTGGGGTGGCACTGTGGGTTAATGTGCTAGAGTGCAAAGTCATTTGAACTGCAAGGCTGGCAGTTCAAGCTCACCAGCTGCTCCTCTGAAACCCTATACAGGGTTGCTGTGGGTCGGAACTGACTCGATGGCACATGACAACAACAACAACATTTCCTGTAAAACTGGTGGTTAAATTTTCCAGTAAGATTTCTTTATTAGGTAATTTGCTATGGCATAATATCAGGTAGCTGGTAATGTCTAGATGTTTCTCTTTTTGTAATGCACAAACCCTGAGCCACATCTGATCAATTGCTTATTTTTGTAAATAAAGTTTTATTGTAATATAGCTACATTTGTTCCTTTACATATTGTGTATTGTAGTATTCATGCTGCAGTGGCAGAATTGAATAGTTAAGAGACCATGTGATCTGTTGTTTTTAAGTGCTGTAGAGTTGGTTCCTACTCATAGAGACCCCACATAGGGTTTCTGAAGCGTGGCTGGTGGGATTGAACTGCCAACCTTTTGCTTCGCAGTCCAGTGCTTGTTCTACAGCTCCACACCAGGACTCCGTATGTCCTGCTGTTGTTGAGTGCTATTGAGTAGGTTTCAATTCATAGTGACTCTGTTTAGGTTTTCCATTGAGCAACTGGTGGGTTTGAATGGCTGACCATGTGGTTTGCAGCCCAGTGCTGATCTACAGCACTATATCAGGAGTCCCCATATGGCCTGGAAAGCCTAAAATACTTACTATCTAGTACTTTATGGAAAAAAATTTGCTGACTCCTGCTCTAGATCAGTATTTCATTAGAGGTTGCTGCTGGTGTTAGTTTATCATTCCTCTTTGTTTGTTAGAATTCTCATTAAGAAGAATTTTAGCTCATGAATTATATGGTTAATCAGAGATCCAGTTGTTAAGTGCTGTCAGATAAGCTCTGGACTTCCAACCACATGGTTGGTGATTCAAGCGCACCGGCTGCGCCTTGGAAACCCTATTATTCAGTATTGGAAGAGTCAGAAACCAAATACAGGGTCGCCATAAGTCGGAACCGAATGACCGCACTTAACAACAATAACCATTGAGTTGACTCCGATCCATAGAGAAACTTGTATAGGGTTTCCAAGGCTATAAATCTTTGCCAGAGCAGACTACTTCATCTTTCTCCTGTAGAGAACTCCTGACCTTGTAGTTTATTTAGCACTCCAACAGTTACCCTACAGTTCCATCAGAGCTCCTTTGGCACATAGCAGGTGCTTATTAAAATGTTGATAAATGAATGAAGGAATACCAGAAAGACTAGTATGATGAATGGGGTGAACATCTTATGTTTGCTCTGAGATTTTTAGTGTTTGTGAGGGAAATGAAACTAAGTTTAAGGACTCTCTTGCTGGCCTCAAGATTCACCCCAGGGATTTTGTGTTTTTAGGCATATTCCTTTGGAAATAGTAAATTGTGAGGAAGTGAGTCGTACAGAACTTACTGTATCATAGCTAACTTGTTTTGTTTTTGAAATTAGCTATTGTTGAATGCTAATTAGAATCACAGCTTTCTGTGAAGGTCTTTAGACTTTAGTGATAGGAGGAGGCTCATTAGAGACCAGTAAAGTGTTAGGTATTTCAAGTTCTCCACATTTATTCATCCAACACTTAGGCTAGGCACTCTGGTAGACTCTTGAGAATGCAAAAGTTAAACAGGACAGATTCCCTAGTGGAAAGAAGGTAAAAATTCTTGTTACACATTGTTTCTTTTAAGCTTAAACTGAAAAAACAAACAACCTAAACCCGTTGTTAAGTCATTCAGACTCTCAGCAGCCCCATAGGACGGAGTACAGCTGTCCTATAAGGGTTTCAAAGCTGTCATTTTTATGGAAACAGACTGCTACATCTTTCTTCTGCAGAATAATTGGTGGGTTTGAGTGTCTGATCTTTTGGTTAGCGATTGAGCTTGTATAAACACTGCACTACCAGGGTTCCTTCTAGGCTTACCAATTGCCTTTGAATTGATTTTGATTTATAGTGACTCTATATAGTGTTTCTAAGGAACTCTGATAGTGTGTAGTGGTTACAAGTTAGTTTGCTAATCTCAAAGTTGGCAGTTCGAAACTACCAGTAGTTCCACAGGTGAAAGATGAGACTTTCTGTTATTGTACACTTAGACAGCCTTGGAAACCCTATACAGGGTTGCTGTGAGTCAGTCACGGCACATAACCACCACCATATAGGGTTTCTGAGACTGTAAATCTCTATGGGAACAGACAGCCTATCTTTCTAAGAGAGGCTGGTGGGTTTGAACCACTGACCTTGCAGTTAGCAACCCAATGCCTAACCCACAGCACCACCAGGGCTCCCTTCTTCTAGGCTTGGAATTTCCAGAAGGCAGGAGAATTTATTTTTGATTTTGTTTTAATTTAAATTGTCAGTGAGAATGAACCATAAACTATTGAGATGAGTCATTAGGATATAATTTTAAGGTCAACTTACTTTTGATGTAGAATTTGTATGTACTACATTTTTACACAGTCCATGTATTATATGGCTTTTGCAAATCATGCAACCCCTTGCTGATGAGTTACATGTACATGCTATATGCCTGTACTCGTTATTTACATGGACATGATCCATGTGAAAAAATAAGATAAGTTGTGGATTTTAAACTAGGTTTTTTTTTGGGGGGGGGGAGGGGCACCAGAGTCCCTAAACTTTGTAATACTGCTGGTTTTGTTGTTGTTAGGTGCCATCGAATTGGTACTGACTCATTGCGACCCTATGCACAACAGAGCAAAACACTGCCAGGTCCTGGGCCAACCTCATTATTGTTGCCACACTTAAGCACATTGATGCTGCCACTTTGCCAGTCCATCTCGATGGGGGTCTTCCTCTTTTTCTCTGACCCTCCACCTTACCAAACATGATATCCTTCTCCAGTGACTGCTCCCTCCTGACAATATGTCCGAAGTATGAGAGACAAAGTTTGACCATCCTTGGCCTCCAAGGAGCACTCTGGCTGCACTTTTCCCAACACAGATCTATTGTTCTTTTGGCAGCCCATGGCACTTTTAATATTCTCCTCCAACACCATAACTCAGGAAGCTTTTATTATTATTATATTTTTATTTGTTTCTATTATATTACTGCATTATCAGAGTCTGACTCATGGTGACCTCATGCACAACAGAATGAAATGCTGTTGGTCTTGTGTCATCCCCTAATTGTTGACTTGTTAAACTCTATTGTTGCAGCCACTCATTTGTTCATAGACAAGCATCTTGCTGTTAGCAGGATGCACCGAATTTGAAAGCTGTGCAGCATTATTTTTCACTTAAATTGAACCTTTGGCTTTTGAGCCAGAGTGTTTAAATATAAAATTACTTTTTTTTTGTCTTACTAAAAAAAGTACAAAAATAAAGCAAGCTTGGGAGGAAGAAAAAGAGAGAGACAAATCTAGCTGAGGTACAGAGATACATATTCTACCCCAAACTATATAAACTGGCAAATTTTACAAAATTCTTGATACCAGAACTTGTTTGCACCTTTAAAAACTATTGAGAACCCTAAATAGCGTTTGTATTTAAAAAAAAAAAAAAAAAGAGAGAAAATGTTCATCTTTGCAAATCTCTTTGACAAGCTTAGCTAAACTCTACTATCTGTGTATTCAATCTATTGTTATATCACACATCTTATGTTGCTGTTGGTAAGTGCCTTTGGTTCCAATCCATAGCAAACCTTGTGTAGGGTTTCTGAGGAGCAGCTAGTGAGCTTGAACCTGCAGTTCAAAGCAACTTTGCAGCCCAGAGCATTAACCCACAGCGCCACACCAGGACTCCATATCACACATCATATAGTTTCTGGAAAACTGCATTATGTTCTTTGTTGTTGTTGTTGTTATGTACCATCGAGTCGGTTCCGACCCATAGCGACCCTGTATAGGGTTTCCGAGGGTGTAAATCTTTACGGGAGTAGAAAGCCTCATCTTTCTCCCGCGGAGCAGCTGGTAGTTTCGAACCGCTGACCTTAAGGTTCGCAGCCCGATTCGTAACCACTACGCTAACAGAGCATTATGTTCTTAGGAGAGAGTAAGTCTATAAAAGGCAAATGACATATACTATTGTTACAAAAATAGTTTCAGCCTTCTGGACCCCATGGAGGAGTTCAGAGAGCCCTGGACTGTACTTTAAGAAACATTGCTAGAAAGATTCACTTTTATTTTCCTCTTATATTTTTCTGGCTGCATTTAAATCTAAAATGAGTAAATAGAAGGTTTCTGGAGTCCTGGTGTGGTGCTGTGGGTTAATGTGCCAGACTGCAAAGCAGTTTGAACTGCGAGGTCAGCAGTTCAAGCTCACCAGCTAGCTGCTCCTCGGAAACCCTATACAGGGTTGCTATAGGTCGGAACTGACTCCACGGCACTTAACAACAACTACAATGTCCCTTTTTCTTCCCTGCCCTCCACCTCCCCAATAGGTCATTAGCCAGTTGTTTCAACATCTTTCCTAGAAGGATCCATTTTCTATGCAAGTCATTGATTAGAATGAAACTGTAAACACTGGTAACATTTTCCAGCTGTTACTATGTGAACTAGCTGACCATTTAAAGCAGTAATTTTAGCAATATGGTCTTAATATTGTATCTCTATTTTGCTGTTTTCTCTTGTCTTTCTGATACACCCCTAAGCCTAACTCCAGTTTGTTAGCATATTATCCTAAAAGTTTAAAGATTTTCATTTATGGTAATTGTGGCATTTTGCTCTTAAAAATATAATTTCCTTTTTGATGATGAGTGATGCATAATTATTGTAAAAAATTTAAAAATGTACATGGAAGTACAGATAGTCCCCAACTTATGATGGACTATTATTATTGCCTTTTATTATCAATATTTAAAAATCCAATCCTTGTCTTTGGTGGTTGGAGACATATATAAACATAAAGCTAATGTTAACATCAGCAAATTGCATGTTGTATGTATTACTAACATATTACATAGTACATATTACAAAAAAACAAAACCTACTGCTAACTCATGGAGTAGGTTCTGACTCATGGAGACCTAGTACAGGGTTTCCGAAGCTGTAAATCTTTTCCAGAGCAGAGTGTCTCACAGCTGGTGGGTTTGAATGGCCCATCTTGTGGTTAGCTTATCCTACAGTTCCACCAGGGCTCCTTTATTGCTAAGTGCCACCCTGTATAGGGTTTCTGAGGAACGTCTGGTGAGCTTGAACCGCTGACCTTGTGGATCAAACTGACTTTGCAGTCCAGTGCACTAACCCACAGTGCCACACCAGGACTTCTATTACTAGCAATTAGATGTTAAAAAATAAAAAAGGATAGTCTAAGTGTAGTTTGTTATAATGCAAATACATTTTAAGTGGGGAACTATCTGTATACAAGAATATCTTGCCATTTTGAATATGAGTGCTTAGATAAGATTATTTCAATATTAAAAAAATAATTAGTTCACTGAACTACATACAAGTTTGTTGTTATTGCTAAGTGCCCTCTAGTAAAGACCCTGTATGTTGTTGTTAAGTGCTGTCCAGTCAGTTCCACATTGTAGTGATCTGTATTGTTGTTGTTGTTAAGTGCTATAGAGTTGGTTCTCACCCTCAGCAAGTGACCCTGTATAGGGTTTCTGAGGGGCAGCTGGTGAGTTTGAATCTCCAACCTTGTGATTCAAACCATCCTTGCAGTCTGATACATTACGCCACAGCGCAGCGCCCTGTATAGGATGTGTTATCACTTAACTTCTTGAGACCCCATCAAACTTTTGTGACACTTTTTTTGTACCTATATAGTCTTTGGATAAAATCCAAAGAACAAGACAGTGTACAGGTTAATGGAGAAATAGATATATTTTATAAAGATACTGCTGGCACAGAGGTTAAATTGCTCAGCTGCCAACAAAATGGTCAGTGGTTTGAACTGACCTAACTGCTTTACAAGAGAAAGATATGGAATCTCCTACCATAAACATTTATAGTCTTGGAAACTCTATGGGGTAGTTTTACTCTGTGGGGCTAGGTGTTGGACTGTTAACTGCAAGATTGGCAGTTCAAACCCACCAGCTGCTCCAGAGAAACACGAGGCTGTCTGTTCTGTTAAGATAGATACACAGTCTCGAAAACACTATATAAGGTTGCTATGAGTTGGAATTGACTTGATCACAGTTGGTTTGGCTTTTTGGTTTATGCGTGTAATATGAGTCAGAACTGCCTGGAAGGCACTTTAACAGCAATGTCAAGTATAGCTACAAGCAGTTATGAATATTATGGGAAAGCTTAAGCTGGCCATTGTTGAGAAATGATGGGACTGAGGAAAGGAGTGGATATAAGGACATTAGGGATACAGTTTTCCTTAAGTACGAGTACATGATTTATTTGAATGTCTGGGTCAAGAAACATTCTAGATATTTTGCTTGGAAGACTGTGTGGATAAGATGTTAATCAAAATAGTGAATATACCCCACTCCCAATAAAAAGCACTCTGCACCTCCCGTGCTTTCTTAGGCTCTATTCTTTTGCCTAAAGAACTCGTGTAGCGTAGTGGTTATGAATCAGGCTAAAAATGCAAGGTCAGCAGTTCGAAACTACCAGCTGCTCCTTGGGAGAAAGATAGGCTTTCCGCTCCCATAAAGATTTATAGCCTTGGAAACCCTGTTCAGGGTCACTATGGGTCGGAACCGACTTGATGGCACTTAACAACAACATTCTGTTGCTTGGAGTTCTGGTGTGGTGCTGTAGGATAATGCACACTACCGCAAGGTCAGTGGTTCACACTCATCAGCTGTTCTTCGGAAATCATGTATAGAGTTGCTGTGAGTCGGAACCGAATCTCTGGCACTTAACAACAACAATATTCTCTTGCTTTGTAAGATGAGTTCTACGATAAGTTTTAGCCATGTTGAGTTTGCGAGGCCTGGGAAATACCCAGGTTGAGAGGCATTGGAGAACTGCCAGGAAAGTTGTATGTATGTGTTAAAGAACCTGCAATGTAGTTTAAATGCTTGAAAGGAAGTTAAAACTATCCTTTGAGAATATTTAATGGGAAAAGAGAAGAATGTCAGGGATACTACAGCATTGAGGGCCATGCAGAGAAAAAATATAAGAGAAACAGAAGAATGTGGTGATAAAGGAGGCAGCTGACCAGTTTACAGAAAGAAGGGTGAGTGTACGGGGAGAAAGGGATCTGAAATGTTAAACCCTGCTGAAAAGGACAAATAAAATAAAGGTTTAATAAGTGCTTTTTGGGTGGCACAGGTGGTTAAACACTCAACTATTAGCTGGATGGTTGGCGGTTTGAACCCACCCAGAGGCACCTCAGAAGTTAAACCTGGTGATCTGCTTCTGCACAACCTTTTAAATCTTTGGGATCAGTTCCACACATGTGGGGTTGCCATGAGTTGGAATCAGATTGACAGCAACAACAAATAACAACTAAAAGTGCTCATTGCATTTAAGTACAAGCACACAATGATGATTTTGGCAAATAAAAGTTTAATTGGAAACCAGAAGCCAGAATAAAGAGGATAGAGGTGAGAAAGTGTAAGAGAAATAGGAAGGAATAAAGGATTGAACTGACAGATTATGGGAAATGACATCATCTTGAATTTTATAGAAAATTAATTTCTGACTTTCTGTTTGCTCTTTTTGATACCTTTTTATGATACTTCATTGTCATGAATATCAGTTGTCCTGTTGTCACTAGATGATGAAAAGGGTTCCATACTCAACTGCTCACCAAAACGTTTGGGCCACACAGAAGTGCCTCTGAGGAAAGGCCCAGCAATCTGATCCTGAAAATTCAGCTATTCATTACCTTATAGAGTAACCTTCTACTCTGACATTCATGAGGTCACTTTAAGCTGGAGTTAACTCAAGGACAACAGGTTAGTTGTTGGAACAATGCTGTTTTAAAGTATCACAAAGTCGGTTGTTCAAACTCCTTGGCTGCTCTTAGGAAACCTTATGCAGGGTTGCTGTGAGTCAGAACCGACTGGACGGCACTTAATAGCAACATCCTATAGTTACAGAAGCTTAGGATGATTAATAACATCAGCTTGTCCATGTCCATGTGTGTTTTCTTAGCATAGTTGCACCTATCCCCATCTAAGTAAATGTGAACTGGAAAATTAATGTTACCAAATTATCAGAATGGTGCTTTAAATGAATTACTGATTTCAATCAGTAGATTGTAAGGAAGAATCTGGGGATTGGGTTCATAAAGCTTAGACTGTAACATATAAGATTTTTGCTTATCAAGAATGTAGAGCTCTGTAGTTGTTGTTGTTGTTATATGCCATTTAGTCAGTTCCGACCCATAGCAACCCTGTATAGGGTTTCCAAGGAGCAGCTGGTGAGCTTAAACCGCTGACCTTGCAGTTCAAACAGCTTTGCAGTCTGGTGCATTAACTCACAGAGCCACACCAGGACTCCGTACCTTGAATAAATGACTAATTTAAAAAACTTTTTGTATCTTCAAAATTGTGATAATAATAGTCCCTATCTCATAGGGCTGTTGTGGAGGTTAAATGATGTATTGTTGTTGTTCATTGCCGTCGGCCTACTCATAGTGACCCTGTATAGGGTTTCTGAGGAGTGACTGGTAAGTTTGAACTACAAGGTCAAGTGCTTTATCAGACAACAGCGGCACACCAGGACAATAACAACAACAAAAAACCCCAACAACTTGGCACAGACAGAGTAGGTAGACATTCAGTAAATGTTAACACCTGTTAATTGTTTTCTCCTTTATGTCAGGATTTTGGTTTTCCAAGATTAGTATTTTTTATGGTTTCTGGATTAGCGAGGAATGTTAACTTTATTTGAAAAGGGAAGAGGTTCAAAGCCATACTGCTTTATTTTACATATTTGGGAGGGTAGTGAGCATTTGCAGTATATATAAACAAATTTATTTCTTGTAGATTGGTTGACTGTTAATAGATAAGGTTTTTCTAGAGTTATTTGGAAACACTGCAGTCAAGATGGTTGTATAATTCATTTATTAGTGGATTGGATTTAAAAAGAATTTAAAAATGAGAGAAGGTAAAGGGATGACCTTAGAGCTAATAATGTACAGGTTATTTTATGAGTACTTCTGATATATGTGTATGTGCAGAACATAGACTTTGCTTATAGATTAGCTATTTTAGGGCAGGAAATTAATATAACCTGGTCAGGCTCATGAATACTGCAGGCTTAGTATCAGAACTACTGAGTAGCTTGTAATTTAACCCAGGGCAATACTTGGAGGGCAGGAAGTTAGAATTTGTTCCATGGTCTGAGAAAGCCTGTATTAATCTTTATATTATATGCTCCCTGTGCTCTTAAACAGACTAAGAACTAAATTATCTAGGACGTTTGATAATCATAATTACAGTGATTGTTTTCTTCTACCTATCAAATAAATTATAGTATCCTGTCAATCATTTTAGGATGCTCTTAAGAATCTGCAACTTTTTGGTACAGTGAAATGTTTATAGAGGAAAAATCTTTTGTAGGTTTCATGAATTTGTGAGTGTATTAAACTTTTCTGTGTTAAATATCGAGTCAGTTCTGATTCATAGTAATCCTGTATAGGGTTTCCAAGGAGTGGCTGGTGAATCCGAACTGCCGACCTTGTGGTTCAAACCAATCTTGTGGTCTAGTGCTTTATCCCACAGTGCTACACCAAGATTTGAACTTATTGTTGAGAGGGTAATTTTGTACACAAGACACTTGTGAGTCATTCAGTACAGTCATTGGAGACATGAAGAGAACTGAAAATAGGAGAGAAGTACTTTGTACTTTTTAAAAAGGCAATGAAACCTTTAATACTTTTTGAAGTCATTCCTGAATTTTTGTTGTTTTAGCATCCAGATACATTCACAGAAGTGAAAAACATTAATTTATCATTTTTAACTATACTAAATGCTTCTCCCTTTATACAGGGGTCTAAGAGGTGAAGTCCTAGTGTGGTGGGCACTATGGGAAAAAGCACTGGGACCACAAGATCGGTTTGAATCGCAACTATGACGGTTCCAACTCACCAGCTGTACCTTGGAAACCCTATACAGAGTCACTATGAGTCAAATCCAACTTGATAGCACTTAACAACAGCAGTAGAGAGACAGAGACAGAGGGAGAGAACTTACCTGTTGTAGTTGTTAAGTGCCATGGAGTCAGTTCTGACTCTTAGCGACACAGGGTTTCTAAGGAGCAGCTGGTGCTTATCCTACAGTGCCACACAAGGACTCCAACTTAACTATAGACCCCTGTATAAAGGGAGGAACATTTAGTATAGTTAAAGGTAGTAAAATAAATTGTTCACTTATGTGAATTTTGGATGCTAAACCTTCAAAAATTCAGGAATGATTTTAAAAATTGAAGGTTTCATTGCCTTTTGAAAAAAAGTACAAAGTACTTCTTCCCTATTTTCAGGTCTCTTCATGTCTCCAATGATTGTATTGAGTGACTCATGAGTGACTTGGTTCTTGTTTTGTGTACAAAATTACGTTCCCAGCAGAGTAGAGTCTGTTGACCGAGTAAAGCTGTGGCGGTGATAGGTTAATTTACTTGTCCATTAAAGCAGTGCTAGAGAAGAAGAATAAGAGATGAGATCTGTGTAGTCTTGAACATATGTTAGTTCTAAGATAAGTTCTTACTGGTTGAGAAAATGATATATGTAAGAGATGTTGCATTAATATGGTGTAGTTTTTTTTTTTTCCTAAAAGGTTTAATGTGAATTATGTGATAGTTTGGTGTAGTATTTTTTGATTTGAAGGTTTGATTGCCTTGCTCTTATGCTATAGTGCTCTTAAAAATTAAAAATCATAGTAACTCTTGGGAAATTTGGAAACCCTTGAAAATTCAATTCCCTTAACCTCAACAAAAGAAAAAAAAAAATGTTAAGACTATGGAGTAGGTTCCCAGTCACAGTGACTCTGTGCATAACAGAATGAAACACTGCCTGATCTTGCGCCATGGTCCCAGTTGTTACTATGTTTGAGTCCTTTGTTGCTGCCACTGTGTCAATCCATCTTGTTGGAGATCTTCTTTTTCACCAAACTTCCATTTTTAAAAGAATGATGTCCTTCTCTAGGGGCTGATCCCTCTTGATAATATATGAAGGATAAGGTCTTGCCATCCTTGCTTTTAAGGAGCATTCTGGCTGCACTTCGAAGACAGATTTGTTTGCTCTTTTGGTAGTCCATGGTACTTTGAATATTCTTCACCAATACCATGATTCAAAGTTTCTACAGTCTTCCTTATTCATTGTCCAAGTTTTACATGGCTGTGAGGCTATTGAAAATACCATCCTTGGGTTGAGTCAGGCACGCCTTAGTACTCAAAGTGACATCTTTGCTCTTGAATAGTTTATGTAGCAGATTTGTCTATTGCAATACATCATTTGTTTTCTTGACTGCTGCTTCCTTGTGCATTAATTGTGCTGCCAAGTAAATTGAAGTCTGAAAATTTCAATCTTTTATCCACTTATCATGATGTTGTTTATTAACCCAGTTGTAATTGGGTGTGATAATTCAGATAAGGTGTACAGGACTTTCAGGCTGGAATTGGGTTGGTTTTGCCATCCCTGCTAGCTTTAAAAGGAACAGGACCATCAAGAAAGAAGAACATAAGTGTAGTATGAGATCCCTACCTAGAAAAGTGGTGACATGGAACAGCTGTTGGCATCTAGGCTTATGGACTGAGTAAAGCTGTGTGCCTATGGATTGGCTTGCAGAATGTGCCCTTTCGACATTTACACGTGGACTAAAGGAGTTTGGTAACACTTGCTCAAGTAGGGCAGAGACCGTGGGGCCGTAGGCTGAGAGGCTGAAAACAAGAGTGAGGTGTGCCCGACTGGACAATTTAATGTTTTTAACTATACTAAATGTACCTCCCATTATACAGGGGTCTAAGAGGCGGAGTCTTGGTGTGATGGGTACTGCATCTTGAGTTGTTTCTGAATTGTACCCTGTTCACTTCCCTAATAAACCCCATAATCATGAGTAGTATTATGAGTTTTGTGTGGCCATTGCAATGGATTATCAAACCCAGATGTCAAGCAGAGTATGCTGTGAGGGATTGTTGATGTCAGAATAGGGTAAAGGCGGTTGTAGGATGGAGGCATGTCAGACCTTCACTTAGAGGAACTGGCCTTGGGCAAATTTTGAGTTTGAATCTGTTTCCCATTTCTGAAGCCAGAGGAAGTCAGGCATGGTTCCCATATAGTTTTTAGAGGTGCAATCCATACTGAAGTCTATGATCTTTGGTTATAAGTATGCATTTCAAGTATTATTGACATGTCAAGTATTTCAAGTCGTCTTCACTTTCAGCAAGTAAGGTTGTATCATCTGCTTATCAAAGGTTGTTAATGATTCTTCCTCAAGTCTTGATGCCACCTTCTTCTTCACATAATCCAGTTTATTTGCTCAGAGTACAGATTGAGTAAGTGTGACAAAAGGATAAAACCCTGCTGCTGCACATACCTTTCCCTATTTTAAGCCATTTAGTATCCCTAGGCAGTATTGAACAGCAGCCTCTTGGTCTGTGTACAGGTTCCTCATGAGCACAAGTAAGTATTTTGGAATACCTATTCTTTGTAGTGTCATTCATAGTTTGTTATGATCTACACAGTTGAATTCCTTTGCGTAGTCGACAAGAAAACAGTTTTCTGGTATTTTCTGTTTTCAGTCAAGATCCATCTGAAATTAGCAATAACACCCCTAGTGCCATATCCTCTTCTGACTCCGGCTTGAATTGCTGACAGTCCTCTGTCGATGTACTGCTGCTTTGAATTATCTTCAGCAAAATTTACTTGCATGTGATATTAATGTGGTACTGTTCTGCATTCTGTTGGGTTACCTCTCTTTGGGCACAAATATGAATCTCCTCCAATTGGTGGTCCACATTTCTTTTCATAGAAGAGTGAATACTTCCAGTTCATATTTTTTTTTTAAACTTTTTATTGTAAATTAAGTGAAGATTTACAGAACAGATAACAATTTTACATTCAACAAATCTATACTTTACTTCATTATAGTGATTGCAATCCCTTCTGTGTTTACCTCTATTCATCTTATTTTTTTAAAAAGCTTTTTTTGTGAATTGAGTGATAGTCTACATGGCAGAACATCAGTTTTGCACTCAACCAATTGTATCTTGTTTTGTTGTAATTATTACACAAAAACATGTAGGAATATACAGTTGTTTAAACAACTTAAGGACCTGTTTTGCAAACCAGCCCCCTGCCTGTCAGAACAGTCTTTCTCTTTCCATGAGTGGTGAGCCCTCAGCTGCTTTCTCTCCATGTGAATTGAGTGATAGTTTACATGGGAGAATATTTTGCACTCATCCTATCATATTTTGTTTCATTGCAATGATGATTATGACCCTCTCCATGCATCATCATTTAACAGTATTTCCTTCTATTCCCTTTGGGCATCTGTGTTTTTTAATGTACCCGAAAACACTCAGAAATATATATAATCATTTAAACAAACAAAGGGCACCTTCTACAAGCCTACTTCCTGGCCGCCAGCACACAGAAGTCTAGAGCCCACAGCTGCTCTGTCTTTTATGCCATTATCTCTGTCTCCATCTCTGGTGTTGCTGTTTCTCTGGTTATGGTCCCACATTTCGTTCCTGCTCGTCTCCCTGATGTCCAGGGTCTTCTGTTCCTGGACTGTAAGATTAAGTACTACCCCTTTTTGATGCACATCTTCTACCTTGACAGTTGTGACTATTGCAATTAAGTCATGATAACAATTACTGTTAAATCAAAAGAATCCTATCCCCATCTCCTTTCACCTAACCCATCTAGACAAGATAGAAACTATTCAGTGGGGAGTCTACCTTTCACTACTTGCTCTGAAACTTAACTCCTGCATGAAACTTGTAAGCCAGTCACTTCGTGCCTTGATCGCCCCCTCATTTTAGGTAGCCAGTGTTTGAGTTACCCATCCCTGTGTACTGAGGTAATATGCTTGAGCCTTGATTTGAAGACTCCTTCCTTCTTGGTTGGTAATTTGTACTACTATAGCTGTAAGATAGAGTCCTGGTGTGGCTCTGTGGGTTAATGTGCCAGACTGCAAAGCCATTTGAACTGCAAGGTCAGCGGTTCTAGCTCACCAGCTGCTCCTTGGAAACCCTATACAGGGTCGCTATGGGTCGGAGTCGACTCAACGGCACTTGGCAACAACAACAGCTGTAAGATAGGTCAAGGTCATCAAATTGTAACAATTATTTACACTTAAACTGTATCATATTTCTTTATCTTCCTCTAGTCGAGTTTCGGTCAACAAGCCATCGAAGCTAGGTCATATGGGTACTATCTGCAAGTTTGGGCGTTCGTGCACATCTCTCCCCACTTTGTATCAGCTGTACAGTTTACTCTCGGCTCAAGCACCCAGTGGCTAGGTCAGTCTCCATGGGCTCAGTGGTTCCCAGGTCTCCCCAAACTTTGGACTGACTAGCCCTTCATATTGTCTGTCTCATCTCAAGGTTGACAGGAGTCTGGGGAACATGGCTAAGCTCAGCCCATGTCTTCATTTCTACCTTTCCCCCACTTCCACTCAATGGTAGAAGTGATCACCAGTGAGCTTACAAGCCTGCTTATGTGTTCCCTTTGAGTTTCAGTCTTGGAAGTCATCAAATCCTGAAGTGATTTGATGACTTATCTTGATGGCTCCCAGGTGATACCAGCTTGCTTGTTCTTGTAATAACCAAACAATATGCCTCCCGCCTTCCCCTCTTGTTCTTGTAATCACCAAACAGTCTGCCTCCCCCGCCACCCCCATTACCTGCTGGTCATTCTTTCAAGAAGTATCTCCTGTTCCTCCAGCCACTCCAGGTTGGTCTGCATATCCTTTCAAGTGGGTATGTCCCACCTCAGAAGGTTCTGAATGGGGTGCATCAGTTTTTGCAAAAATTTCAATTTGTATTCTGTCAACTCCTGAAGCCTTGTTTTTTGCCAGTGCCCTCAGTATAGTGTGAATTTCTTCCTCTAATATTGTTATTTCTTGTTCCTATGGTGCCTTTTGAAATGATTAAACATTGACCAATTGTGGGTTTTTTGGTTTCAGTGACTATTCCTTACATACTTCTAGCATCATTAAATATTTTGCCCTTGATGTTGTTGTTGTTAAGTGCTGTCAAGTCAGTTCTGACCCATAGCAAACCCTGTATAGAGTTTCTGAGGAGCGGCTGGTGAGCTGGAACTGCTGATCTTGCTTTGCAAACCGACTTTGCAGTCCAGTGCATTAATCCACAGCACCATACCAGGACTCAAATTTGCCCATAGAATCCTTCAGTATTGTAACCCAAGGCTTGAATTTTTTTCTTCAGTTGTTTCAGCTTTAGAAATATACTGTATATGTTCTTCCCTTTTGGTTTTCTAACTCCAGGTCTGTGCACATTTAATTATAATATTTGACTTTGTCTTCTTCACCTGTCCTCTGAAAATTTCTGCTCATTTTCTTCTGACATCTGCTTTGGTCTTTTCTTTCTTTCTTGCCTTTTTAATGACAATTTGCTTTCTTAATGTATGATGTTCTTAATGCCATCCCACAACTCTTTTGGTCTTTAGTCATTTGGTGTCTAATGTATCAAATCTGTTCTTGAGGTGGTCTCTAAATTCAGGTGGAATATTGCTGTGGGCTAATGAGCTGGACTGCAAGGTGGTTTGAACCACAAGGTCAGTGGTTCAAACTCAGCAGCTGTTCCTTGGAGATCGTATACAGGATAGCTATGGGTTGGAATAGACTTATTGGTACTTAACAACAACAGCAACACTCAGTGTTGTATTTTGGCTATCATGGATTTACTTTAATTCCTTCAGCGTCAACCTGAACTTGGCGCATGCATAATTGATGTTGGTTCTACAGCCGGCCACAGGTCTTCTTTTGGCTGATAATGTTGAGCTTCTCTGTCTCTTCCTACAGATGTAGTCATTTTGATACCTGTGCATTCCATCTTGTGAGATTCAGGTGTACAGTTACTTTTTATGTTGCTGTAAAAAAAAATATTTATGATTATTATGATTATATGTTTGATCAGTTTCAGATTGAAGAAGTTGGTAGAATTCTTCACTTTCATCATCATTGACTTTAGTGGTTGGTGTATGAATTTGGATAATACTGATATTAACTGGCTTTCGTTGTAAGCGTGTGGATATTATACTATCATAGACAGCATTGTATTTCAAGACAGATCTTGAATTTTTTAATTTTTGGATTTTGAATGTGGCACTATTCCTCTGAAATTTGTCATTCCAGTCATAGTAAACCATAGGATTGTTGGATTCAAAATGGCCAATATCAGTCCATTTCAGCTCAACTAGTACCTAGGAGTCCTGGTGTGGCACTGTGAGTTAATGCGGCAGACTGCAGAGCTGTTTGAACTGCAAGGTTGGTGGTTCAAGCTCACCAGCTCCTCCTTGGAAACCCTATACAGGGTCACTATGGGTCAGAATCAACTCAACAGCACTTCACAACAACAACAAGTACCTAGGATATCAGTCTTTATGCATTGTATTTCATTTTTGATCATTTAGAATTTTCCTAGATTCATATATCTTACAGTCGGTGTTCCAATTATTAATGGATGTTTGTAGCTTTTCATTTTGAGTTGTGTCACATCAACAAATGAAAGTCCTAAAAGTTTAACTCCACCCAAGCCATTAAAATAAGCTCTGTTTTGAAGAGGTAACTTTTCTCCAATCATATTTTGAGTGCATTCCAACCTGAGGGGCTCATCTTTCATCACTATATCTGACAGTGTTCTTCTGCCATTCATAAAGTTTGCATTGGTTAACCTTTCCTTCTTCCTAGTCTTAGTCTGAAGGTCCACTGAAACCTGTCTATCATGGGTGACTCTTCTGGTATTTAAAGTACCAATGGCATAGTTTCCAGCATGACAGCAACACACAAGCCACCATAGTACAACAAACCGACACACTAGTGGTGGAAAGAAAACGTAGTACCAACAGGAAACTCTTAATTTCAGCCTTGAAAATTCCTCTTGCCTCTCTAAGGACACTTTGTTGGTATAATATTAATGGTTGTTTTCCAGAGACAGCCCATGCTATAAATAAAATTATGCAAGTGTATTTTATGAAGTCCTGATGTGGCACTATAGAATAAGCACTGGACTGTAAGGTCAGTTTGAACCATTAGTTTGGTAGTTCAGATCCACCAGTTGTTCCTTTAAAATTCTTTACATGGTCCCTATGAGTCAGAACCAACTCCACAACACTTAACAACAAGAATGTGTTTTATGGTCTTGTTGTTGTTGTTGTGAAGTCCCGTTGAGTCAATTCCGACCCATAGCGACCCTGTATAGGGCTTCCAAGGTGCCTTAAGCAGATGTAGTTTTAGGAAAAGGTGGCTGGGTGGGCAGTGACTTAGTAGATGACTTTTTAGGAGCTCTGGTAGCGTAGTGGTTACGAATCGGGCTGCGAACCTTAAGGTCAGCGGTTCAAAACTACCAGCTGTTCCGCGGGAGAAAGATGAGGCTTTCTACTCCCGTAAAGATTTACACCCTCGGAAACCCTGTACAGGGTCGCTATGGGTTGGAACCGACTCGATGGCACTTAACAACAACAACAATCAGAAAGTAATTTTGTCTCTGGTAGGAATTTTAATAGCAAGGCTTTCTTTTTCTTCCTTTAAGTATTAAGTATATGTTTATAAAACTTGTACCACATTGGAGTCCCCAGGTAAAACAAATGGTTACATGCTTGGCTCCTAACTGAAAGCTTTAGTGGTTCAAGTCTATCCAGAGACTCCTGGAAAGAAAGGCCTGGTGATCTGCTTTAGAAAAGTCAGGCATTGAAAACCCTGTGTGTGTCATAGGTTTACTGGGGGATGCACATGGAGTCTCCAGGAGTTGAAACGAATGTGACTACTTGGTTTTAACTACACTGAACAAATAAGTATTTTATGACATAAATTTAGCTTTCATACCAGATTAACGGATATTCCTTCTTATTACTACTATTATTAGTGTATGAGACAGCTTCAAAAAGTTTGTAGAAAAATGGAATTTATATATAGTGGAATTTTCCCATAACTTTTAAAAAAGTCATCTTGGTTAAGTTCTCTGTTGCTACTTAACAAACTAATCCAAGATTTGGCTTAAAATAAACACCATTTACTTTTACTCTGAGTTAGTTTTTGGTTTAGCTGTGTAGTTTTGCTGATCTGGGTTACTATGCCTTTTCATGTGTTTGGTGACTGAGCCACTTGGTTGGCTGGGGCTAGCTGGTCTGGAATGGCCTCACTCACCTGTCTAGATGTTGGCTGACTCTCAGTTGGCTGACTGGGACACATGTCTTTAGATATCCAGCAGGTTATCCAGCAGGTTGGCTTGGACTTGTTCCACATTGGTTGAGTAGATTTCTAAATGAGAGGAGCAGAAGCGTGTTAAGATTCTCTTTCTTTCTCTCTGTTTTCTCTTCCTGTTATTAATTTTATTGTGGTGAAATAAATATATGTACAATAAAAGTTGCCATTTGATCCACTTTTAATTGTGCAATTTAGTTCATTTTTCACATTCACAATGTTGTATGACCATCATCATAGCTATTTCCAAAAGTTGTTTTATCAACCCCAACAAAACTTTATACTCATTAAGCATTAACTCCACATTTTCCTTTCTTTCCTTAAGGGCTCTTCAGAACTAGGTTCAGAATCATCATCATATCCATTTCTTTTTTTTGTTTTTACTGCCTTGTGTTGGTTAAAGCAAGTCATTAGGCCAGGTCAGACTCACAGAGTTGAGTAAAGACTGTATAAAAGCACATGGTGAAGGATGTAGGTTCAGGGAGACCTGAAAATTTGGGGGTACTTTTGTAGTTTGTCACATTTAGTATAGCACTTTTTTAGAATTACCATAATTTTTTAAATGTTGTTAGTAACATGGCGGAGTCATGGTGTGGCGCTGTTGGTTAATGTGCTGGATTGCAAGTTTGAACTGCAAGATCAGTGATCCAAGTTTACCAGCTGCTCCTCAGAAACCCTATTTGTTGTTGTCAGGTGCCATCGAGTCGGAACCGACTCATAGCGACCCCATGCACAGCAGAATGAAACAATGCTCGATCCTGGGCCAACCTCACCAACGCTGCCACCCCCGAGTCCATCAATGATGCCACCTGGCCGATCCATCTCGTTGGAGGTCTTCCTCTTTTTCTCTGACCCTCCA
>NW_006408579.1:2319289-2319785 GCF_000296735.1 Chrysochloris asiatica
AGAAGTACAATTAAATGTTCTGGAATACTCATACTTCTCAATGTTGTCCATAGCTTGTCATGATCCACACAATCGAAACCCTATACAGGGATGCTATGAGTTGGAACCAACTCCACAGCACTTAACAACAACAACGTAAGTAAAACAGCACTGACTCACTCCATTGAGTAGTTGTGTTATATAGTACCTGCAGTAACAGCTTTTTATCTCACTTACTGCTCTGTTCCATTTTCCCCACAAAATGCAAATTAGCTCCTAAGTAAACAGTTGAACTGTGTCCAATTCTAGTTAAGAAAACTAGAAATAGATGCCTATAATTGTTCTTTGTTGCCTTTTAAAAATGTGATTAAATTTCCCTGCCTGTCTTAAGATTTCAGAAAATCAGGTTTTTATAGCTTATTCAATTTTGCTTTCCAGTGTTCTGTTCTCTGACTTGCTCACTGATTTTTCCCTGTATGTGTTTGTGTACACACACACACACACACACACACACACA